>NC_079494.1:49212296-49459965 GCF_030052815.1 Hevea brasiliensis
ACCTATAACTTTAAATGTGTAACCTCAATTGGTATGAGACCAATTGGAGGTGAAACTAGGCACAAAATGTGCCAACTTTCATTGAGAGAACATACCAAAATTCTGCTTGCAAGGTGATGTGAAAATGACCAATTCGGATTAGGTACACTTGAGACCTAAAACTGACCATTTGGGCAGCAGTGAGTGTTTAGGCCATAACTCACTCAAAACAGGTCAATTGACCTGAACTTTTAACCATGAATAGTTAAGACCCATACCTACAAGTCTTATGAAGATACCAAAGCCCAGAAATGACCATAAGCAAGTCAAAAGCTTGCACAAGTTCGGGTCCAAAACTGGCCGAACCAGAGTTGACCAAATTGACCAAAAATTGACCTAAATTGATACCATTTGACCAGCAATAGTGTAATGACCATAACTTGGTCTACTTAACTCAGATTGACCTAAAATTTTGCCCGCGTGCAATAAGACATAGATCTACAAGTTTGTAGTTTTGACGAAGCCCGAAAACCGAGGGAACTAGGCGTCGGCTAGGTCAAACCAGTATCGAAATCCGACCAAGTTGCATTAAAATGCACTAAACAAGGAAACGAGTTTGGCAAAACGTACCAAACCTAAAACCCTATCGAATGTGACATATTAACGACACTAAAACCTAATTTACCTAAAACGCAACGAGGGTCGGTATATTAGGTGATTAAGTGAATAATTGAGTTAAGTGCATTATTAACTAAAAACCATCGTACGATTCAAATTAAATTAGCATCAAACACTTCAAATTGTGTTTCTCAGTTAACAAGGACTCAGCAAAAGGGAAAGAAACACTGAGTCAAAACCAGGAGACAAATATCAGAGGTTTGTGCACAACAACTATTTCTCTCGAATTTTTCAATTGAAATAAATATTGACTATTTGTATATTATTGTTTTAAATTGTGGAAATGTGTTTGATGAACACTTATTGATTGAAAAACATGGTGAATGGTTTGAAACTGTGAAAAATTGTTTGAATGATATTGATGGATACTTATTGATTGAAAAGCACTGTAAATGGTTTTTGTGGAAATTGAAGTGAATTACGAATTGTGTTGCCATTTTGTGAATGAAATTATAACTTTGGAAATTTATTGGATTCTTACGGATCATTTGAATAAAATGTTTGTAATTGTTTTGACTCACAATTGGCATGACACTGATACTATGTTCCTCCTCCATTAATGGGGTGAGTGTGATGATTCCTCCCTCTTTGACTTATCAGTCTGGGGTGAGTATGATTATGTTCCTCCCTCTTTGACTTCCCAGTCTGAGGTGAGTATGGATGAGTACTCATTAGATAGCTAGCTTCCTCCTCATTGATTTGATTATTGGGGTGAGTATGTCTTGTCGTGGTGTACAACACGGCATATATGGAAAAATTGTGTCATGACTTAAATTGTGATATTGATTGGCAACCTGTATTCTTGATTATTTGATCGAATTGTGTTATTGATTTGCAAAATCGTATTCTTGATTATTTGATCGAATTGTGTTATGGATTTGCAAAGCGATATTATTCAATTATTTGATCGAATTGTGTTATTGATTTGCAAAGCGATATTATTGATTATTTGATCAAATTGTGTCATTGATTGGAAAATCATGTTATTGATAATTTGATAAAATTGTGTATTAATTGTCAATACGGTATTCTTATGATATTTGACTTAATTTTGTTTTTATTAATTTTGATAATTTGTGAATTGGAGTTTAAATTCCTTATTACATTCATTGTCTTTAAATCTACTATGGTTTTAAGTATCCACTAATGATATGATTTATGAATTGTGATTTAAAATTGTATTTGGTTAATGTTGTGCACCATGAGACATTGTCTCGTGATAGCTTTATTCTTTATCGCAGTAGAGAGATAAACAGAGCAGACTAGGGTCGCTAGTACCGCCAATGAGAGATTTTGGGTATAGTGAGTATACCATATGTGGCATTTTGTCTTGTAATGTATATTCCTGTATGTATATTTTGTTCTTGGTTTTGAGCGATTGTAAATTTAAGTTGTATAATAAAGTTGTAAAATAATTATGAGTTATTTGGCTTGTAAAAATTGTGTTATATTTTTGTATCTTAGTCTTTGAAAATCACTGTGGATTTGACTTGACAAATGTGTTGTGTTGATAAAAATGTTGGAGTTGAGATTTGAAAATATATTGAAGTGCTTTTTTACAGGTTTTCTGAAGAACTGTTTTGTCCAAAATACAAATGGCACCTTGCTAAAATTTTTACAGATATTCCAAATAAATCAAATGAGTTAGTTGTTTCACTTGATTCACCAAAGTCTTTCACACTGTAAATAGTGCTCACCATGTAAAAGAAGAAAAGTTTTTAAAATCCCTTGTAGTGTATTTAATGGATTATCGATGACGGAGTTGGTAATTCATTAGGTATACTAGGATCATGTTATGCCTTACAGAGGGGTAGGGTGTGACATGTTTTAGTGGTATCGAGCAATGGTTTTAAAGTGAATTTGAATTGTGAATTTGAAATCTTTATGTCAGTAACTACAAGCTGCTCAAATGTTTGATACTTTGAGTAAATTAAATTATAAATATTCACTAAAGGGAGGTATTCTCCTTGTATTATTGTACATTAGGTATGGGAAATAATTTTTGATGCATTAGTGACTAGTACTTTAGGATAAGGATTGTGATAATAAGTGAAATTAGTTTTGGAAGAGTTTATCAGCGAAAAGTATTTTCTGACACACCATAAAATTATAAGCTAATCGTGAGCCTACTTAATGTAAGGCAAGAGGGCGTAAAAGTAAGATGCGATAATGGAATTGCTCTAGATGAGGGCAAGGAGGTTCTGTTAGAAATTGCTAATGGATATTGTAATCGAATAAGATTCGAATATCGGTGAATTCAAAAGGAATAAAAGATAACAAAGTTTGATCTATTGGGATGTATCGTAGTAACTATGCAATGTTCTTGATGTTTATCTTGTAGTGCAGATTCTGATGCGACTTGAGATTATTGTGTAGAGCTACGTACTACTGATAGTACACCTAGATAAGAATAGTTGCCAACGGCATCTGCTTTTGGTATAGTTATGCCATGACAGAATTTAATTGTTAGAAATAAGTTTGAAAATCCTACTTAGGATCTAAAACTCAAAAGTTAAAATATCGAAAGGTTATAGTTCGATACAAAAGGAAGTAAGTTATAGAATATTGTGAGATAAAAAGAGTTATGAAAGTAGAGAATTGAGCAGTTGATTCATGTGTAACAGAGAAATATTACAAATGTGAGGAAGACTATGGACTAGAATGGTCGAGGACCAATGACTGATGAATGATTCTAACATGACCTCAAGGGTCATTCAAGGAGCAACGTGAACCAAAATATTAGACAAAGATAATAGTAAGAGGAGATTGGTGTTATCCAAACAAATTAAACATTGTATTAGATTGTTAAAAGTCTTACGATCATATAGAAAGGAGAAATAAACGTATGACTATTGTAAGATGGCTCTCGGGTAAAAATTTCGTGGATGAAATTTATTTAAGGGGGAGAATTGTAACACCCTAAGTTCTAGAGTGCTAACATTGCTAGGTGACTGTCCTGGACAGCTAGGATGCCTAGAACCACACCTTGTTATGAGAGAGGAGACATAAATAATGAAATACAAAAAAGAAAATACAAGAAAAACAAAGGAAAATCATAGCAAAGAAATGTAACCGAATAAGTGAGCTGAAACCTAGCGATGGTGACCGACTTTGGAAGTCACGAGTGGATCGTTGACTAGCTACTGGATCTGGGAACCCTGGAAAACATTTTTAAGACTTAAATAGACCCTTATTGAAGAATAAATAACATTACAAATATAAAAGAAAAATTAAATAATTAGTACAAATAAAAGTGAGAAATCGAAAAAAAGAAAAAATAAGGTGTTACCGAAAAATTGGGAATGACAAACGAAAATGTGAATTATGGTCATTTTACATCCGGAATTGTCTTTTGACCTAAATTTCCATTAAAAATAAATAATATTACACTTAGAAAATGAAATGAAAAATTTGTTTAGTGGTACCTAAAATAAATAGCCAAAAATGGAGTGGAAATGGTGTAAATAACACATTAAACTTATAATATGGTTAAATAATGTGAGTGGACCACTAAAGGAATAAACTAAAGACATAGTGGGGCAGGTGTACATCCATTATCCAAGGCAGAAACTTCATCTTCTCCATTGTACCAAAGTTGCCGTGAATGAAGGGAGAGGAAACTCCATGGACATTTTCATGCAAGCTTGATCCATCCCTCCATTTCAACTCCATTCACTTGGGTTCCTTCATGAAACTTTGTCTACTCATCACAAGGAAGAGTTTGATACTAAATTTGAGAAGTTTAAGCAAGGTTTAACAAGCTCCAAGCATAAGGTAAGTCCATAATTTTGAAGATAGCTTTGTTAAGTTTTGTGTGCATGTTATGGGTGTTGGTTTTGTGAAGGAAAATTTTGAGTTTGAAGAGTTATTGTTGTTTTCATTTTGGACAGCCATGGAGTCACGTTTTTGATGAGATATTTATGCATATAATTGATGAGAAATAATGTTGATCATGGTGATTTAATATCCTAGAGGATTATTTCACATATATATGGTGATTTATGCACTTGGATGGGAATTGGTAAATTGTAGGGCACTTTGATGTTGAAGAAGGTTTTCGGCAGCTTGGGGACCCTTGAATAATTGTATGTATTGATGGAAGTATTGGCAGAATGTTGACATAGAAGAATTGATGAATGTGTATGTAAATTAGTAGTGGAAATTATATGTAATGATTAGGTGTAATTATGTACATATATTGCTAAATTTGGACTTTGTGGTTTAGGGTTGTAATTGATGTATTGAGAATGTTTGTATTCTGTCCAAATTGACCATAGTAAGAAGTGATAAATGAATATGGAATGGTATAACATCAGAATTGGGTATGGGGATTTAAGGTAGAGCAAGTTAAATGTGTGTTTGAATTGGGGTTTGAAAGACACATAGAGGACAGTGTGCAAATAGACCTATAACTTTAAATGTGTAACCTCAATTGGTATGAGACCAATTGAGGTGAAACTAGGCACAAAATGTGCCAACTTTCATTGAGAGAACATACCAAAATTCTGCTTGCAAGGTGATGTGAAAATGACCAATTCGGATTAGGTACACTTGAGACCTAAAAACTGACCATTTGGGCAGCAGTGAGTGTTTAGGCCATAACTCACTCAAAACAGGTCCAATTGACCTGAAATTTTAACCATGAATAGTTAAGACCCATACCTACAAGTCTTATGAAGATACCAAAGCCCAGAAATGACCATAAGCAAGTCAAAAGCTTGCACAAGTTCGGGTCCAAAACTGGCCGAACCAGAGTTGACCAAATTGACCAAAAATTGACCTAAATTGATACCATTTGACCAGCAATAGTGTAATGACCATAACTTGGTCTACTTAACTCGGATTGACCTAAAATTTTGCCCCGCGTGCAATAAGACATAGATCTACAAGTTTGTAGTTTTGACCGAAGCCCGAAAACCGAGGGAACTAGGCGTCCGGCTAGGTCAAACCAGTATCCCGAAATCCAGCAAGTTGCATTAAAATGCACTAAACAAGGAAACGAGTTTGGCAAAACGTACCAAACCTAAAACCCTATCGAATGTGACATATTAACGACACTAAAACCTAATTTACCTAAAACGCAACGAGGGTCGGTATATTAGGTGATTAAGTGAATAATTGAGTTCATGCATTATTTACTAAACACCATCGTTAGAGGCAAATTAAATTAGCATCTGAAACACTTCAAATTGTGTTTCTCAGTTAACAATGACTCAGAAAAATTGAAAGAAACAATGAGTCAAAACCAGGAGACAAATATCAGAGGTTTGTGCACAACAACTATTTCTCTCGAATTTTTCAATTGAAATAAATATTGACTATTTGTATATTATTGTTTTAAATTGTGGAAATGTGTTTGATGAACACTTATTGATTGAAAAACATGGTGAATGGTTTGAAATCTGGAAAAATTGTTTGAATGATATTGATGGATACTTATTGATTGAAAAGCAATCAGAAATGGTTTTGTGGAAATTGAAGTGAATTACGAATTGTGTTGCCATTTTGTGAATGAAATTATAACTTTGGAAATTTATTGGATTCTTACGGATCATTTGAATAAAATGTTTGTAATTGTTTTGACTCACAATTGGCATGACACTGATACTATGTTCCTCCTCCATTAATGGGGTGAGTGTGATGATTCCTCCCTCTTTGACTTATCAGTCTGGGGTGAGTATGATTATGTTCCTCCCTCTTTGACTTCCCAGTCTGAGGTGAGTATGGATGAGTACTCATTAGATAGCTAGCTTCCTCCCTCATTGATTTTGATTATTGGGGTGAGTATGTCTTGTCGTGGTGTACAACACGGCATATATGGAAAAATTGTGTCATGACTTAAATTGTGATATTGATTGGCAACACTGTATTCTTCAGTTATTTGATCGAATTGTGTTATTGATTTGCAAAACTGTATTCTTCAGTTATTTGATCGAATTGTGTTATGGATTTGCAAAACGATATTATTCAATTATTTGATCGAATTGTGTTATTGATTTGCAAAACGATATTATTCATTTATTTGATCAAATTGTGTCATTGATTGGAAAAAAGCATGTTATTCAAGAATTTGATCAAATTGTGTATGAATTGGCAATACGGTATTCTTAAGCTATTTGACTAAATTGTGTTATTATGAATTTTGATAATTTGTGAATTGGAGTTTAAATTCCTTATGACATTCATTGTCTTGAAATCAACTATGGTTTTAAGTATCCACTAATGATATGATTTATGAATTGTGATTTAAAATTTTATTTGGTTAATGTTGTGCACCATCGAGACATTGTCTCAAATGATAGCTTTTATTCCGTCGCAGTAGAGAGATAGACAGTAGCAGACTAGGTCGCTAGTACCGCCAAATGAGAGATTTTGGGTATAGTGAGTATACCATATGTGGCATTTTGTCTCAGAATGTATATTCACCGTATGTATATTTTGTTCTTGGTTTTGAGCAATTGTAAATTTAAGTTGTACAATAAAGTTGTAAAATAATTATGAGTTATTTGGCTTGTAAAAATTGTGATATATTTTTGAATATTAGTCTTTGAAAATCACCGTGATTTGACTTGAGAAATGTGTTGTGTTGATAAAAATGTTGGAGTTGAGATTTGAAAATATATTGAAGTGCTTTTACAGTTTTCAAGAACTGCTTTTGTCCAAAATACAAATGGCACCTTGCCAAAATTTTTACAGATACTCCAAATAAATCAAATGAGTTAGTTGTTTCACTTGATTCACCAAAGTCTTACACACCTTTAAAAAGTGCTCACCACTGAAAAAGAAGAAAAGTTTTTAAAATCCCTTGTAGTGTATTTAATGGATTATCAGTAGACGGAGTTGGTAATTCATTAGGTATACTACGGGATCATGTTATGCCTTACAGAGGGGTAGGGTGTGACATGTTTTAGTGGTATCAGAGCAATGGTTTTAAAGTGAATTTCGAACTGTGAATTTGAAATCTTTATGTCGGTAACTACAACTGCTCAAATGTTTGATACATACAGTACATTACATTATAAATATGCACTAACGGGAGGAAATCTCCTTGTATTATTGTACAGGAGGTCAGGGAAATAAATTTTGATGCATTAGTGACTAGTCCTTTAGGATAAGGATTGTGATAACAAGTGAAATTAGTTTTGGAAGAGTTTATCGGCGAAAAGTATTTGCTGACACACCATAAAATTATAAGCTAATCGGCGAGCCTACTTAATGTAAGGCAAGAGGACGTAAAAGTATTATGCAGTAATGGAATTGCTCTAGATGAGGGCAAGGAGGTTACTGTTAGAAATTGCTAATGGATATTGTAATCAGAATAAGATTCGAATATCAGTGAATTCAAAAGGAATAAAAGATAACAAAGTTTGATCTATTGGGATGTATCGTAGTAACTATGCAATGTTCTTGATGTTTATACTGTAAGCTGCAGATTACAGTACTGACTTGAGATTATTGTGTAGAGCTACGTACTACCCGATAGTACACCTAGATAAGAATAGTTGCCAACGGCATCTGTTTTGGTATAGTTATGCCATGACAGAATTTAATTGTTAGAAATAAGTTTGAAAATCCTACTTAGGGATCTAAAACTCAAAAGTTAAAATATCGAAAGGTTATAGTTCAGTACAAAAGGAAGTAAGTTATAGAATATTGACAGATAAAAAGAGTTATGAAAGTAGAGAATTGAACAGTTGATTCATGTGTAACAGAGAAATATTACAAATGTGAGGAAGACTATGGACTAGAATGGTCAGAGGACCAATGACTGATGAATGATTCTAACATGACCTCAAGGGTCATTCAAGGAGCAACGTGAACCAAAATATTAGACAAAGATAATAGTAAGAGGAGATTGGTGTTATCCAAACAAATTAAACATTGTATTAGATTGTTAAAAGTCTTACGATCATATAGAAAGGAGAAATAAACGTATGACTATTGTAAGATGGCTACTGGGTAAAAATTTCGTGGACGAAATTTATTTAAGGGGGGGAGAATTGTAACACCCCTAAGTTCGTGAGTGCGCTCATTGCTCAGGTGACAGATCTTTGTCCTGGACAGCTAGGATGCCTAGAACCACACCTTGTTATGAGAGAGGAGACATAAATAATGAAATACAAAAAAGAAAATACAAGAAAAACAAAGGAAAAATCATAGCAAAGAAATGTAACCAATAAGTGAGCGGAAACCTAGCGATGGGTGATCAGACTGGAAGTCACTGAGTGGACCGTTGACTAGCTACTCGATCATGGAACCACGGAAAACATTTTTAAGACTTAAATATACCCTTATTGAAGAATAATTATCATTAGAATTATCAAAGAAAAATTAAATAATTAGTACAAAGAAAAGTGAGAAATCGAAAAGCAGACAAAATACGGTGTTACTGAAAATTGGGAATGCCACGAACAGGGGCATTATGGTCATTTGACATCCCGAATTGTCTTTTGACCTAAATTTCCATTAAAAATAAATAATATTACACTTAGAAAATGAAATGAAAAATTTGTTTAGTGGTACCTAAAATAAATAGCCAAAAATGGAGTGGAAATGGTGTAAATAACACATTAAACTTATAATATGGTTAAATAATGTGAGTGGACCACTAAAGGAATAAACTAAAGACATAGTGGGGCAGGTGTACATCCATTATCCAAGGCAGAAACTTCATCTTCTCCATTGTACCAAAGTTGCCGTGAATGAAGGGAGAGGAAACTCCATGGACATTTTCATGCAAGCTTGATCCATCCCTCCATTTCAACTCCATTCACTTGGGTTCCTTCATGAAACTTTGTCTACTCATCACAAGGAAGAGTTTGATACTAAATTTGAGAAGTTTAAGCAAGGTTTAACAAGCTCCAAGCATAAGGTAAGTCCATAATTTTGAAGATAGCTTTGTTAAGTTTTGTGTGCATGTTATGGGTGTTGGTTTTGTGAAGGAAAATTTTGAGTTTGAAGAGTTATTGTTGTTTTCATTTTGGACAGCCATGGAGTCACGTTTTTGATGAGATATTTATGCATATAATTGATGAGAAATAATGTTGATCATGGTGATTTAATATCCTAGAGGATTATTTCACATATATATGGTGATTTATGCACTTGGATGGGAATTGGTAAATTGTAGGGCACTTTGATGTTGAAGAAGGTTTTCGCAGCTTGGGGACCCTTGAATAATTGTATGTATTGATGGAAGTATTGGCAGAATGTTGACATAGAAGAATTGATGAATGTGTATGTAAATTAGTAGTGGAAATTATATGTAATGATTAGGTGTAATTATGTACATATATTGCTAAATTTGGACTTTGTGGTTTAGGGTTGTAATTGATGTATTGAGAATGTTTGTATTCTGTCCAAATTGACCATAGTAAGAAGTGATAAATGAATATGGAATGGTATAACATCAGAATTGGGTATGGGGATTTAAGGTAGAGCAAGTTAAATGTGTGTTTGAATTGGGGTTTGAAAGACACATAGAGGACAGTGTGCAAATAGACCTATAACTTTAAATGTGTAACCTCAATTGGTATGAGACCAATTGAGGTGAAACTAGGCACAAAATGTGCCAACTTTCATTGAGAGAAGATTAGTAAATTCTGCTTGCAAGGTGTTGTGTTTAATGACGATTTCGGATTAGGTACACTTGAGACCTAAAAACTGACCATTTGGGCAGCAGTGAGTGTTTAGGCCATAACTCACTCAAAACAGGTCCAATTGACCTGAAATTTTAACCATGAATAGTTAAGACCCATACCTACAAGTCTTATGAAGATACCAAAGCCCAGAAATGACCATAAGCAAGTCAAAAGCTTGCACAAGTTCGGGTCCAAAACTGGCCGAACCAGAGTTGACCAAATTGACCAAAAATTGACCTAAATTGATACCATTTGACCAGCAATAGTGTAATGACCATAACTTGGTCTACTTAACTCGGATTGACCTAAAATTTTGCCCGCGTGCAATAAGACATAGATCTACAAGTTTGTAGTTTTGACCAAGCCCGAAAACCGAGGGAACTAGGCCGTCCGGCTAGGTCAAACCAGTATCGAAATCCAAAGAAGTTGCATTAAAATGCACTAAACAAGGAAACGAGTTTGGCAAAACGTACCAAACCTAAAACCCTATCGAATGTGACATATTAACGACACTAAAACCTAATTTACCTAAAACGCAACGAGGGTCGGTATATTAGGTGATTAAGTGAATAATTGAGTTCAGTGCATTATTTACTAAACACCATCGTTAGAGGCAAATTAAATTAGCACTGAAACACTTCAAATTGTGTTTCTCGATTAACAAGGACTCAAAGAAAAGGGAAAGAAACACTGAGTCAAAACCAGGAGACAAATATCAGAGGTTTGTGCACAACAACTATTTCTCTCGAATTTTTCAATTGAAATAAATATTGACTATTTGTATATTATTGTTTTAAATTGTGGAAATGTGTTTGATGAACACTTATTGATTGAAAAACATGGTGAATGGTTTGAAACTGTGAAAATTGTTTGAATGATATTGATGGATACTTATTGATTGAAAAGCACTGTAAATGGTTTTTGTGGAAATTGAAGTGAATTACGAATTGTGTTGCCATTTTGTGAATGAAATTATAACTTTGGAAATTTATTGGATTCTTACGGATCATTTGAATAAAATGTTTGTAATTGTTTTGACTCACAATTGGCATGACATAGATACGATGTTCCTCCTCCATTAATGGGGTGAGTGTGATGATTCCTCCTCTTTGACTTATCGACAGGGTGAGTATGATTATGTTCCTCCCTCTTTGACTTCCCAGTCTGAGGTGAGTATGGATGAGTACTCATTAGATAGCTAGCTTCCTCCCTCATTGATTTCGATTATTGGGGTGAGTATGTCTTGTCGTGGTGTACAACACGGCATATATGGAAAAATTGTGTCATGACTTAAATTGTGATATTGATTGGCAACATCGTATTCTTGATTATTTGATCGAATTGTGTTATTGATTTGCAAAACTGTATTCTTGATTATTTGATCGAATTGTGTTATGGATTTGCAAAACGATATTATTCAATTATTTGATCGAATTGTGTTATTGATTTGCAAAACGATATTATTGATTATTTGATCAAATTTTGTCATTGATTGGAAAAAAGCGTGTTATTCAGTAATTTGATCAAATTGTGTATGAATTGGCAATACGGTATTCTTAAGCTATTTGACTAAATTGTGTTATTATGAATTTTGATAATTTGTGAATTGGAGTTTAAATTCCTTATGACATTCATTGTCTTGAAATCAACTATGGTTTTAAGTATCCACTAATGATATGATTTATGAATTGTGATTTAAAATTGTATTTGGTTAATGTTGTGCACCACTGAGACATTGTCTCAGCGATAGCTTTTTATTGCTGTCGCAGGTAGAGAGATAGACAGGGCAGCAGACTAGGCTACTAGTACCGCCAGCGAGAGATTTTGGGTATAGTGAGTATACCATATGTGGCATTTTGTAATCAGAATGTATATTCACTGTATGTATATTTTGTTCTTGGTTTTGAGCAGTTGTAAATTTAAGTTGTACAGTAAAGTTGTAAAATAATTATGAGTTATTTGGCTTGTAAAAATTGTGTTATATTTTTGTATCTTAGTCTTTGAAAATCACTGTGGATTTGACTTGAGAAATGTGTTGTGTTGATAAAAATGTTGGAGTTGAGATTTGAAAATATATTGAAGTGCTTTTTTACAGGTTTTCTGAAGAACTGTTTTGTCCAAAATACAAATGGCACCTTGCCAAAATTTTTACAGATACTCCAAATAAATCGAATGAGTTAGTTGTTTCACTTGATTCACCAAAGTCTTTCACACTGTAAATAGTGCTCACCATTGTAAAAGAAGAAAAGTTTTTAAAATTCCTTGTAGTGTATTTAATGGATTATCGAGACGGAGTTGGTAATTCATTAGGTATACTACTGGGATCATGTTATGCCTTACAGAGGGTAGGGTGTGACATGTTTTAGTGGTATCGAGCAATGGTTTTAAAGTGAATTTGAATCGTGAATTTGAAATCTTTATGTCGGTAACTACAACTGCTCAAATGTTTGATACATACAAGACATTACATTATAAATATGCACTAACGGAGGAAATCTCCTTGTATTATTGTACAGGAGGTCAGGGAAATAAATTTTGATGCATTAGTGACTAGTCCTTTAGGATAAGTATTGTGAAAACAATTGAAATTAAATATGGAAGAGTTTATCTGCGAAAAGTATTTGATTACAAACCAAAAAATTATAAGCTAATCGGCGAGCCTACTTAATGTAAGGCAAGAGGACGAAAAGTAAGATGCTGAATGGAATTGCTCTAGATGAGGGCAAGGAGGTTCTCTTAGAAATTGCTAATGGATATTGTAATCGAATAAGATTCGAATATCGGTGAATTCAAAAGGAATAAAAGATAACAAATTTTGCTCTATTTGGATGTATCGTAGTAACTATTAAATGTTATTTATGTTTATTCTGTAAGATGCTGATTACAGTACTGACTTGTGATTATTTTTTATAGATAGGTTCTACCCGATAGTACAACTAGATAAGAATAGTTGCCAACGGCATCTGCTTTAGTATAGTTATGCCATGACAGAATTTAATTGTTAGAAATAAGTTTGAAAATCCTACTTAGGATCTAAAACTCAAAAGTTAAAATATCGAAAGGTTATAGTTCGATAAAAGGAAGTAAGTTATAGAATATTGTGAGATAAAAAGAGTTATGAAAGTAGAGAATTGAGCAGTTGATTCATGTGTAACAGAAATATTACAAATGTGAGGAAGACTATGGACTAGAATGGTCGAGGACCAATGACTGATGAATGATTCTAACATGACCTCAAGGGTCATTCAAGGAGCAACGTGAACCAAAATATTAGACAAAGATAATAGTAAGAGGAGATTGGTGTTATCCAAACAAATTATACATTGTATTATATTTTTAAAAGTCTTATTATCATATAGAAAGTAGAAATAAAAGAATGACAATTCTAATATTGCTAATGGGTAAAAATTTAGTGGACGAAATGTATTTAAGGTGGGGAGAATTGTAACACACCTAACTTCGGTAGTGAGTCATTGCCCGGTGACCAGTCTTTGTCAGGACACTAGGATGCCTAGAACCACACCTTGTTATGAGAGAGGAGACATAAATAATGAAATACAAAAAAAGAAAATACAAGAAAAACAAAGGAAAAATCATAGCAAAGAAATGTAACCGAATAAGTGAGCCGGGAAACCTAGCGATGGGTGACCGCACCGGGAAGTCACGGAGTGGACCGTTGACTAGCTCGGATCATGGGGAACCCTGGAAAACATTTTAAGACTTAAATAGACCCTTATTGAAGAATAAATATCATTAGAAAGATCAAAGAAAAATTAAATAATTAGTACAAAGAAAAGTGAGAAATCGAAAAGCAGACAAAATACGATTGTTCTGAAAATTGGGAATGCCACGAACAGGGGCATTATGGTCATTTGACATCCCGAATTGTCTTTTGACCTAAATTTCCATTAAAAATAAATAATATTACACTTAGAAAATGAAATGAAAAATTTGTTTAGTGGTACCTAAAATAAATAGCCAAAAATGGAGTGGAAATGGTGTAAATAACACATTAAACTTATAATATGGTTAAATAATGTGAGTGGACCACTAAAGGAATAAACTAAAGACATAGTGGGGCAGGTGTACATCCATTATCCAAGGCAGAAACTTCATCTTCTCCATTGTACCAAAGTTGCCGTGAATGAAGGGAGAGGAAACTCCATGGACATTTTCATGCAAGCTTGATCCATCCCTCCATTTCAACTCCATTCACTTGGGTTCCTTCATGAAACTTTGTCTACTCATCACAAGGAAGAGTTTGATACTAAATTTGAGAAGTTTAAGCAAGGTTTAACAAGCTCCAAGCATAAGGTAAGTCCATAATTTTGAAGATAGCTTTGTTAAGTTTTGTGTGCATGTTATGGGTGTTGGTTTTGTGAAGGAAAATTTTGAGTTTGAAGAGTTATTGTTGTTTTCATTTTGGACAGCCATGGAGTCACGTTTTTGATGAGATATTTATGCATATAATTGATGAGAAATAATGTTGATCATGGTGATTTAATATCCTAGAGGATTATTTCACATATATATGGTGATTTATGCACTTGGATGGGAATTGGTAAATTGTAGGGCACTTTGATGTTGAAGAAGGTTTTCGCAGCTTGGGGACCCTTGAATAATTGTATGTATTGATGGAAGTATTGGCAGAATGTTGACATAGAAGAATTGATGAATGTGTATGTAAATTAGTAGTGGAAATTATATGTAATGATTAGGTGTAATTATGTACATATATTGCTAAATTTGGACTTTGTGGTTTAGGGTTGTAATTGATGTATTGAGAATGTTTGTATTCTGTCCAAATTGACCATAGTAAGAAGTGATAAATGAATATGGAATGGTATAACATCAGAATTGGGTATGGGGATTTAAGGTAGAGCAAGTTAAATGTGTGTTTGAATTGGGGTTTGAAAGACACATAGAGGACAGTGTGCAAATAGACCTATAACTTTAAATGTGTAACCTCAATTGGTATGAGACCAATTGGAGGTGAAACTAGGCACAAAATGTGCCAACTTTCATTGAGAGAACATACCAAAATTCTGCTTGCAAGGTGATGTGAAAAATGACCAATTCGGATTAGGTACACTTGAGACCGAAAACTGACCATTTGGGCAGCAGTGAGTGTTTAGGCCATAACTCACTCAAAACAGGTCCAATTGACCTGAAATTTTAACCATGAATAGTTAAGACCCATACCTACAAGTCTTATGAAGATACCAAAGCCCAGAAATGACCATAAGCAAGTCAAAAGCTTGCACAAGTTCAGGTCCAAAACTGGCCGAACCAGAGTTGACCAAATTGACCAAAAATTGACCTAAATTGATACCATTTGACCAGCAATAGTGTAATGACCATAACTTGGTCTACTTAACTCGGATTGACCTAAAATTTTGCCCCGCGTGCAATAAGACATAGATCTACAAGTTTGTAGTTTTGACCGAAGCCCGAAAACCGAGGGAACTAGGCCGTCCGGCTAGGTCAAACCAGTATCCCGAAATCCAGCAAGTTGCATTAAAATGCACTAAACAAGGAAACGAGTTTGGCAAAACGTACCAAACCTAAAACCCTATCGAATGTGACATATTAACGACACTAAAACCTAATTTACCTAAAACGCAACGAGGGTCGGTATATTAGGTGATTAAGTGAATAATTGAGTTCAGTGCATTATTTACTAAACACCATCGTTAGAGGCAAATTAAATTAGCACTGAAACACTTCAAATTGTGTTTCTCAGTTAACAAGGACTCAGCAAAAGGGAAAGAAACACTGAGTCAAAACCAGGAGACAAATATCAGAGGTTTGTGCACAACAACTATTTCTCTCGAATTTTTCAATTGAAATAAATATTGACTATTTGTATATTATTGTTTTAAATTGTGGAAATGTGTTTGATGAACACTTATTGATTGAAAAACATGGTGAATGGTTTGAAACTGTGAAAAATTGTTTGAATGATATTGATGGATACTTATTGATTGAAAAGCACTGTAAATGGTTTTTGTGGAAATTGAAGTGAATTACGAATTGTGTTGCCATTTTGTGAATGAAATTATAACTTTGGAAATTTATTGGATTCTTACGGATCATTTGAATAAAATGTTTGTAATTGTTTTGACTCACAATTGGCATGACACTGATACTATGTTCCTCCTCCATTAATGGGGTGAGTGTGATGATTCCTCCCTCTTTGACTTATCAGTCTGGGGTGAGTATGATTATGTTCCTCCCTCTTTGACTTCCCAGTCTGAGGTGAGTATGGATGAGTACTCATTAGATAGCTAGCTTCCTCCCTCATTGATTTCGATTATTGGGGTGAGTATGTCTTGTCGTGGTGTACAACACGGCATATATGGAAAAATTGTGTCATGACTTAAATTGTGATATTGATTGGCAACACTGTATTCTTCAGTTATTTGATCGAATTGTGTTATTGATTTGCAAAACTGTATTCTTCAGTTATTTGATCGAATTGTGTTATGGATTTGCAAAACGATATTATTCAATTATTTGATCGAATTGTGTTATTGATTTGCAAAACGATATTATTCAGTTATTTGATCAAATTGTGTCATTGATTGGAAAAAAACTGTGTTATTCAGTAATTTGATCAAATTGTGTATGAATTGGCAATACGGTATTCTTAAGCTATTTGACTAAATTGTGTTATTATGAATTTTGATAATTTGTGAATTGGAGTTTAAATTCCTTATGACATTCATTGTCTTGAAATCAACTATGGTTTTAAGTATCCACTAATGATATGATTTATGAATTGTGATTTAAAATTGTATTTGGTTAATGTTGTGCACCACTGAGACATTGTCTCAGCGATAGCTTTTTATTGCTGTCGCAGGTAGAGAGATAGACAGGCGCAGACTAGGTCGCTAGTACCGCCACAATGAGAGATTTTGGGTATAGTGAGTATACCATATGTGGCATTTTGTAATCAGAATGTATATTCTCTGTATGTTTATTTTGTTCTTGTTTTTGATCAGTTGTAAACTTTATGTTTTACAGTAAATTTGTAAAATAATTATGATTTATTTGGCTTGTAAAAATTGTGTTATATCTTTGTATCTTAGTCTTTGAAAATCACTGTGGATTTGACTTGAGAAATGTGTTGTGTTGATAAAAATGTTGGAGTTGAGATTTGAAAATATATTGAAGTGCTTTTTACAGTTTTCTCAAGAACTGCTTTGTCCAAAATACAAATGGCACCTTGCCAAAATTTTTACAGATACTCCAAATAAATCAAATGAGTTAGTTGTTTCACTTGATTCACCAAAGTCTTTCACACTGTAAATAGTGCTCACCATGTAAAAGAAGAAAAGTTTTAAAATCCCTTGTAGTGTATTTAATGGATTATCGATGACGGAGTTGGTAATTCATTAGGTATACTACGGATCATGTTATGCCTTACAGAGGGTAGGGTGTGACATGTTTTAGTGGTATCGAGCAATGGTTTTAAAGTGAATTTGAATTGTGAATTTGAAATCTTTATGTCGGTAACTACAATTGCTCAAATGTTTGATACATACAGTACATTACATTATAAATATGCACTAACGGGAGGAAATCTCCTTGTATTATTGTACAGAGGTCGTGGAAATAAATTTTGATGCATTAGTGACTAGTCCTTTAGGATAAGGATTGTGATAACAAGTGAAATTAGTTTTGGAAGAGTTTATCTGAAAAGTATTTGTGACACACCATAAAATTATAAGCTAATCGTGAGCCTACTTAATGTAAGGCAAGAGGACGTAAAAGTAAGATGCACGAATGGAATTGCTCTAGATGAGGGCAAGGAGGTTCTTGTTAGAAATTGCTAATGGATATTGTAATCGAATAAGATTCGAATATCGGTGAATTCAAAAGGAATAAAAGATAACAAAGTTTGATCTATTGGGATGTATCGTAGTAACTATGCAATGTTCTTGATGTTTATCTTTGTAGTGCAGATTCTGATCGACTTGAGATTATTGTGTAGAGCTACGCACTACCCGATAGTACACCTAGATAAGAATAGTTGCCAACGGCATCTGCTTTGGTATAGTTATGCCATGACAGAATTTAATTGTTAGAAATAAGTTTGAAAATCCTACTTAGGGATCTAAAACTCAAAAGTTAAAATATCGAAAGGTTATAGTTCAAGATAAAAGGAAGTAAGTTATAGAATATTGTGAGATAAAAAGAGTTATGAAAGTAGAGAATTGAGCAGTTGATTCATGTGTAACAGAGAAATATTACAAATGTGAGGAAGACTATGGACTAGAATGGTCGAGGACCAATGACTGATGAATGATTCTAACATGACCTCAAGGGTCATTCAAGGAGCAACGTGAACCAAAATATTAGAAAACATAATATTAAGAGGAGATTGGTGTTATACAAACAAATTAAACATTGTATTAGATTGTTAAAAGTCTTACGATCATATAGAAAGGAGAAAATAAACGTATGACTATTGTAAGATGGCTCTCGGGTAAAAATTTCGTGGACGAAATTTATTTAAGGGGGAGAATTGTAACACCCTAAGTTCGTAGAGTGCTCATTGCTCGGTGACCAGTCTTTGTCAGGACAGCTAGGATGCCTAGAACCACACCTTGTTATGAGAGAGGAGACATAAATAATGAAATACAAAAAGAAAATACAAGAAAAACAAAGGAAAAATCATAGCAAAGAAATGTAACCGAATAAGTGAGCGGAAACCTAGCGATGGGTGATCATGACTGGAAGTCACTGAGTGGACCGTTGACTAGCTACTGGATCATGGGGAACCACGAAAACATTTTAAGACTTAAATAGACCCTTATTGAAGAATAAATATCATTAGAAAGATCAAAGAAAAATTAAATAATTAGTACAAAGAAAAGTGAGAAATCGAAAAGCAGACAAAATACGGTGTTACTGAAAATTGGGAATGCCACGAGCAGGGGCATTATGGTCATTTGACATCCCGAATTGTCTTTTGACCTAAATTTCCATTAAAAATAAATAATATTACACTTAGAAAATGAAATGAAAAATTTGTTTAGTGGTACCTAAAATAAATAGCCAAAAATGGAGTGGAAATGGTGTAAATAACACATTAAACTTATAATATGGTTAAATAATGTGAGTGGACCACTAAAGGAATAAACTAAAGACATAGTGGGGCAGGTGTACATCCATTATCCAAGGCAGAAACTTCATCTTCTCCATTGTACCAAAGTTGCCGTGAATGAAGGGAGAGGAAACTCCATGGACATTTTCATGCAAGCTTGATCCATCCCTCCATTTCAACTCCATTCACTTGGGTTCCTTCATGAAACTTTGTCTACTCATCACAAGGAAGAGTTTGATACTAAATTTGAGAAGTTTAAGCAAGGTTTAACAAGCTCCAAGCATAAGGTAAGTCCATAATTTTGAAGATAGCTTTGTTAAGTTTTGTGTGCATGTTATGGGTGTTGGTTTTGTGAAGGAAAATTTTGAGTTTGAAGAGTTATTGTTGTTTTCATTTTGGACAGCCATGGAGTCACGTTTTTGATGAGATATTTATGCATATAATTGATGAGAAATAATGTTGATCATGGTGATTTAATATCCTAGAGGATTATTTCACATATATATGGTGATTTATGCACTTGGATGGGAATTGGTAAATTGTAGGGCACTTTGATGTTGAAGAAGGTTTTCGCAGCTTGGGACCCTTGAATAATTGTATGTATTGATGGAAGTATTGGCAGAATGTTGACATAGAAGAATTGATGAATGTGTATGTAAATTAGTAGTGGAAATTATATGTAATGATTAGGTGTAATTATGTACATATATTGCTAAATTTGGACTTTGTGGTTTAGGGTTGTAATTGATGTATTGAGAATGTTTGTATTCTGTCCAAATTGACCATAGTAAGAAGTGATAAATGAATATGGAATGGTATAACATCAGAATTGGGTATGGGGATTTAAGGTAGAGCAAGTTAAATGTGTGTTTGAATTGGGGTTTGAAAGACACATAGAGGACAGTGTGCAAATAGACCTATAACTTTAAATGTGTAACCTCAATTGGTATGAGACCAATTGGAGGTGAAACTAGGCACAAAATGTGCCAACTTTCATTGAGAGAACATACCAAAATTCTGCTTGCAAGGTGATGTGAAAAATGACCAATTCGGATTAGGTACACTTAAGACCTAAAAACTGACCATTTGGGCAGCAGTGAGTGTTTAGGCCATAACTCACTCAAAACAGGTCCAATTGACCTGAAATTTTAACCATGAATAGTTAAGACCCATACCTACAAGTCTTATGAAGATACCAAAGCCCAGAAATGACCATAAGCAAGTCAAAAAGCTTGCACAAGTTCTGTTACAAAAACTGTCCGAACCAGTGTTGACCAAATTGACAAAAAATTGTACTAAATTTATACCATTTGACAAGAAATAGTGTAATTAACATAACTTGTTCTACTTAACTCGGATTGACCTAAAATTTTGCCCGCGTGCAATAAGACATAGATCTACAAGTTTGTAGTTTTGACCGAGCCCGAAAACCAAGGGAACTAGGCCGTCCGGCTAGGTCAAACCAGTATCCCGAATCCAAAGAAGTTGTATTAAAATGCACTAAACAAGGAAATGAGATTGTCAAAAATTACCAAACCTAAAACACTATCTAAAGTGACATATTAACGAAACTAAAACCTAATTTACCTAAAACGCAACGAGGGTATGTATATTAGGTGATTTTGTGTATAATTGAGTTGATGCGCATTATTTACTAAACACCATCGTTAGAGGCAAATTAAATTAGCATCAAACACTTCAAATTGTGTTTCTCGATTAACAAGGACTCAAAGAAAAGGGAAAGAAACACTGAGTCAAAACCAGGAGACAAATATCAGAGGTTTGTGCACAACAACTATTTCTCTCGAATTTTTCAATTGAAATAAATATTGACTATTTGTATATTATTGTTTTAAATTGTGGAAATGTGTTTGATGAACACTTATTGATTGAAAAACATGGTGAATGGTTTGAAACTGTGAAAAATTGTTTGAATGATATTGATGGATACTTATTGATTGAAAAGCACTGTAAATGGTTTTTGTGGAAATTGAAGTGAATTACGAATTGTGTTGCCATTTTGTGAATGAAATTATAACTTTGGAAATTTATTGGATTCTTACGGATCATTTGAATAAAATGTTTGTAATTGTTTTGACTCACAATTGGCATGACACTGATACTATGTTCCTCCTCCATTAATGGGGTGAGTGTGATGATTCCTCCCTCTTTGACTTATCGATGCAGGGTGAGTATGATTATGTTCCTCCCTCTTTGACTTCCCAGTCTGAGGTGAGTATGGATGAGTACTCATTAGATAGCTAGCTTCCTCCCTCATTGATTTCGATTATTGGGGTGAGTATGTCTTGTCGTGGTGTACAACACGGCATATATGGAAAAATTGTGTCATGACTTAAATTGTGATATTGATTGGCAACACTGTATTCTTCAGTTATTTGATCGAATTGTGTTATTGATTTGCAAAACTGTATTCTTCAGTTATTTGATCGAATTGTGTTATTGATTTGCAAAACGATATTATTCAATTATTTGATCGAATTGTGTTATTGATTTGCAAAACGATATTATTCAGTTATTTGATCAAATTGTGTCATTGATTGGAAAAAACTGTGTTATTCAGTAATTTGATCAAATTGTGTATGAATTGGCAATACGGTATTCTTAAGCTATTTGACTAAATTGTGTTATTATGAATTTTGATAATTTGTGAATTGGAGTTTAAATTCCTTATGACATTCATTGTCTTGAAATCAACTATGGTTTTAAGTATCCACTAATGATATGATTTATGAATTGTGATTTAAAATTGTATTTGGTTAATGTTGTGCACCACTGAGACATTGTCTCAGCGATAGCTTTTTATTGCTGTCGCAGGTAGAGAGATAGACAGGGCAGCAGACTAGGCTGCTAGTACCGCCAGCGAGAGATTTTGGGTATAGTGAGTATACCATATGTGGCATTTTGTACTGTAATGTATATTCACTGTATGTATATTTTGTTCTTGGTTTTGAGCAGTTGTAAATTTAAGTTGTACAATAAAGTTGTAAAATAATTATGAGTTATTTGGCTTGTAAAAATTGTGTTATATTTTTGTATCTTAGTCTTTGAAAATCACTGTGGATTTGACTTGAGAAATGTGTTGTGTTGATAAAAATGTTGGAGTTGAGATTTGAAAATATATTGAAGTGCTTTTACTGAGTTTTCAAGAACTGTTTTGTCCAAAATACAAATGGCACCTTGCCAAAATTTTTACAGATACTCCAAATAAATCAAATGATTTAGTTGTTTCACTTCAGTTCACCAAAGTCTTTCACACCTGTAAATAGTGCTCACCACTGTAAAAGAAGAAAAGTTTTTAAAATCCCTTGTAGTGTATTTAATGGATTATCAGTAGACGGAGTTGGTAATTCATTAGGTATACTACGGGATCATGTTATGCCTTACAGAGGGGTAGGGTGTGACAGCTACAATTCTTATGAAGACACCAAAGGCTAGAAATGACCAGAGCCAAGTCATGTAGCATGTACAAATTCGGGTACCAAAACTGCTATAAATAAAAGTGACCTAAAATTTACCAAAATTTGCAGTAAAGGTGCAATCTGTCCAGCTTTAGTAAATTGACCATATCTTGGTCCATAGAACTCTGAATGACCTAAAATTTTTCCCATAGTGTAATAAGACATAGAGTTACAATTCTTATGAAGACACTAAAGGCCAGAAATGACCAGAACCAAGTCAAATAGCTTGCACAAGTTCGGGTACCAAAACAGCCTGAACTAGAAGTTACCTAAAATTGACCAAATTTTGCACTAAAGGTGCAATCTGTGCAGCTTTAGTAAATTGACCATATCTTGGTCTATATAACTAAGAATGACCTGAAATTTTGCCTAGAGTGCAGCAAGACAAAGTGCTATAATTCTTATGAAGACACCAAAGCCCAGAAATGACAAGAACCAAGTCAAATAACTTGCACAAGTTCGGGTACCAAAACAGCCAAAACTTAAAGTGACCTAAAATTGACTAAATTTTGCACAAAAGTTGCAATCTGTCCAGCTTTAGTAAATTGACCATATCTTGGTCTATATAACTCAGAATGACCTGAAATTTTGCCTAGAGAGCAGCAAGACAAAGAGCTACAATTCTTATGAAGACACAAATGCCCAGAAATGACTAGAACCAAGTCAAATAGCTTGCACAAGTTCGGGTACCAAAACTGCCATAACAAAAAGTGACCTAAAATTGACCAAATTTTGCACTAAAGGTGCAATCTGTCCAGCTTTAGTAAATTGACCATATCTTGGTCTATATAACTCAGAATGAATTGAAATTTTGCCCAGAGTGCAATAAGACAAAGATCTACAGTTCTTATGAAGACACCAAAGCCTAGAAAAGACCAGTACCAAGTCAAATAGCTTGCAAATTTTCGGATACCAAAACTGCCAGAACAAAAAGTGACCTAAAATTGACCAAATTTTGCACTGCAGGTGCAATCTGTCCAGCTTTAGTAAATTGACCATATCTTGGTCTATATAACTCAAAATGAGTTGAAATTTTGCCCAGAGTGTAATAAGACAAGGAGCTACAATTCTTTTGAAGACACCAAAGCCCAGAAATGATCAGGACCATGTAAAATAGCTTGCACAATTTCGGGTACCAAAACTGCTAGAACTAAAAGGGACCTAAAATTGACCAAATTTTGGACTAAAGTTGCAATCTGTTCAGCTTTAGTAAATTGACCATATCCTGGTCTATATAACATAGAATGAGTTTAAATTTTGCCGAGAGTGCAATAAGACAAAGAGCTACAATTCTTATAAGGACACCAAAGCCCAGAAATGACCAGACCCAAGTCAAATAGCCTGCACAAGTTCGGGTTCCAAAACTGACAGAACTAAAAGTGACCTAAAATTGACAAATTTTGCATTAAAGGTCCAATCCGTCCAGCTTTAGTAAATTGACCATATTTTGATCTATACAACTCAGAATGACTTGTAATTTCGCCCAGAGTGCAATAAGACAAAGAGCTACAATTCTTATGAAGACACCAAAGCCCAAAAATGACCAGAACCTAGTCAAATAGCTTGCACAAGTTCGGGTACCAAAACTGCCAGAACTAAAAGTGACCTAAAATTGACTAAATTTTGCACTAAAGGTGCAATCTGTCCAGCTTTAATCAAATGACCATATCTTGGTCTATATAACTCAGAATGACCAAAAATTTTACCCAGGGTGCAATAAGACAAAGAGCTACAATTCATATGAAGACACCAAAGCCCCAAAATGACCAGAACCAAGTGAAATAGCTTGCACAAGTTTGGGTACCAAAACTGCCAGAACTAAAAGCGACCTAAAATTTACCAAATTTCGCACAAAAGGTGCAATCTGTCCAGCTGTAGCAAATTGACCATATCTTGGTCTATACAACTCAGAATGACCTGAAATTTTGCCCAGAGTGCAATAAGACATAGAGTTACAATTCTTATGAAGACAGCAAAGCCCAGAAATGACCAGAACCAAGTCAAATAGCTTGCACAAGTTCGGGTACCAAAACTGCCAGAACTAAAAGTGACCTAAAATTTACAAATTTTGCACTAAAGATCCAATCTGTCCAGCTTTCGTAAATTGACCATATCTTGATCTATACAACTCATAATGACCTAAAATTTTGCCCAGAGTGCAACAAGACACAGAGTTACAATTCTTATGAAGACAGCAAAGCCCAGAAATGACCAGAACCAAGTCAAATAGCTTGCACAAGTTTGGGTACCAAAACTACCATGACTAAAAGCGACCTAAAATCGACCAAATTTTGCCGTAAAGGTGCAATCTGTCCAGATTTAGTAAATTGACCATATCTTAGTCTATATAACTCAGAATGACCTGAAATTTTGCCCAGAGTGCAATAAGACAAAGAGCCACAATTCTTATGAAGACACCAAAGCCCAGAAATGACCAGAACCAAGTCAAATAGCTTGCACAAGTTCGGGTACCAAAACTGCCAGAACTAAAAGTGACCTAAAATTGACCAAATTTTGCACTAAAGGTGCAATATGTCCAGCTTTAGTAAATTGACCTTATCTTGGTCTATACAACTCAGAATGACCTGAAATTTTACGCCGAGTGCACTAAGACAAAGAGGTATAATTCTTATGAAGACACCAAAGGCCAAAAATGACCAGAAGCAAGTCAAATAGCTTGCACAAGTTCGGGTGCCAAAACTGCTATAACTAAAACTGACCTAAAATTGACCAAATTTTGCACTAAAGGTGCAATCTGTCCAGCTTTAGTAAATTGACCATATCTTGGTCATACAACTCAGAATGGCCAGAAATTTTGCCCAGAGTGCAATAAGACATATAGCTACAATTCTTATGAAGACACCAAAGGCTAGAAATGATCGGAGCCAAGTCATGTAGCATGCACAAATTCGGGCACGAAAACTGCCATAACTAAAAGTGACCTAAAATTTATCAAAATTTGCACTAAAGGTTCAATCTGTCTAGCTTTAGTAAATTGACCATATCTTGGTCCATAGAACTCTGAATGACCTAAAATTTTTCCCATAGTGCAATAAGACATAGAGTTACAATTCTTATGAAGACACTAAAGGCCAGAAATGACCAGAACCAAGTCAAATAGCTTGCACAAGTTCGGATACCAAAACTGCCAAAACTAAAAGTGACCTAAAATTGACCAAATTTTGCACTAAAGGTGTAATCTATCCAGCTTTAGTAAATTGACCATATCTTGGTCTATACAACTTAGAATGACATGAAATTTTGCCCAGAGTGCAATAAGACAAAGAGCTACAATTCTTATGAAGACACAAATGCCCAGAAATGACCAGAACCAAGTCAAATAGCTTGCACAAGTTCGGGTACCAAAACTGCCATAACAAAAAGTGACCTAAAATAGACCAAATTTTGCACTAAAGGTGCAATCTGTCTAGCTTTAGTAAATTGACCATATCTTGGTCTATATAACTCAGAATGACCTGAAATTTTGCCTAGAGTGCAGCAAGACAAAGAGCTATAATTCTTATGAAGACACCAAAGCCCAGAAATGACAAGAACCAAGTCAAATAGCTTGCACAAGTTCGGGTACCAAAACAGCGAAAACTTAAAGTGACCTAAAATTGACCAAATTTTGCACTAAAGGTGCAATCTGTCCAGCTTTAGTAAATTGACCATATCTTGGTCTATATAACTCAAAATGACCTGAAATTTTGCCTAGAGTGCAGCAAGACAAAGAGCTACAATTCTTATGAAGACACAAATGCCCAGAAATGACTAGAACCAAGTCAAATAGCTTGCACAATTTCAGGTACCAAAACTGCCATAACAAAAAGTGACCAAAAATTGACCAAATTTTTCACTAAAGGTGCAATCTGTCCAGCTTTAGTAAATTGACCATATCTTGGTCTATATAACTCAGAATGAGTTGAAATTTTGCCCAGAGTGCAATAAGACAAAGATCTACAGCTCTTATGAAGACACCAAAGCCTAGAAAAGACCAGTAACAAGTCAAATAGCTTGCAAAATTTCAGATACCAAAACTGCCAGAACAAAAAGTGACCTAAAATTGACCAAATTTTGCACTAAAGGTGCAATCTGTCCAGCTTTAGTAAATTGACCATATCTTGGTCTATATAACTCAAAATGAGTTGAAATTTTGCCCAGAGTGTAATAAGACAAGGAGCTACAATTCTTATGAAGACACCAAAGCCCAGAAATGATCAGGACCAAGTCAAATAGCTTGCACAATTTCGGGTACCAAAACTGCTAGAACTAAAAGTGACCTAAAATTGACCAAATTTTTTACTAAAGTTGCAATCTGTCCAGCTTTAGTAAATTGACCATATCCTGGTCTATATAACTCAGAATGAGTTTAAATTTTGCCCAGAGTGCAATAAGACAAAGAGCTACAATTCTTATACAGACACCAAAGCCCAGAAATGACCAGACCCAAGTCAAATAGCCTGCACAAGTTCGAGTACCAAAACTGACAGAACTAAAAGTGACTAAAAATTGACAAATTTTGCACTAAAGGTCCAATCTGTCCAGCTTTAGTAAATGACCATATCTTGATCTATACAACTCAGAATGACTTGTAATTTTGCCCAGAGAGCAATAAGACAAAGAGCTACAATTCTTATGAAGACACCAAAGCCCAAAAATGACCAGAACCTAGTGAAATAGCTTGCACAAGTTCGGGTACCAATACTGTCAGAACTAAAAGTGACCTAAAATTGACTAAATTTTGCACTAAAGGTCCAATCTGTCCAGCTTTAGTCAAATGATCATATCTTGGTCTATATAACTCAGAATGACCAAAAATTTTACCTAGGGTGCAATAAGACAAAGAGCTACAATTCATATAAAGACACCAAAGCCCAGAAATGATTAGGACCAACTCAAATAGCTTGCACAATTTCGGGTACCAAAACTGCTAGAACTAAAAGTGACCTAAAATTGACCAAATTTTGGACTAAAGTTGCAATCTGTCCAGCTTTAGTAAATTGACCATATCCTGGTCTATATAACTCGGAATGAGTTGAAATTTTGCCCAGAGTGCAATAAGACATAGAGTTACAATTCTTATAAGGACACCAAAGCCCAGATATGACCAGACCCAAGTCAAATAGCTTGCACAAATTCGGGCACCAAAACTGACAGAACTAAAAGTGACCTAAAATTGACAAATTTTGCACTAAAGGTCCAATCTATCCAGCTTTAGTAAATTGACCATATCTTGATCTATACAACTCAGAATGACTTGTAATTTTGCCCAGAGTGCAATAAGACAAAGAGCTACAATTCTTATGAATACACCAAAGGCTAGAAATGACCAGAGCCAAGTCATGTAGCATGCACAAATTCGGGTACCAAAACTGCCATAACTAAAAGTGACCTAAAATTTACCAAAATTTGCACTAAAGGTGCAATCTGTCCAGCTTTTGTAAATTGACCATATCTTGGTCCATAGAACTCTGAATGACCTAAAATTTTGCCCATAGTGCAATAAGACATAGAGTTACAATTCTTATGAAGACACTAAAGGCCAGAAATGACCAGAACCAAGTCAAATAGCTTGCACAAGTTCAGGTACCAAAACAGCCAGAACTAGAAGTGACCTAAAATTGACAAAATTTTGCACTAAAGGTGCAATCTGTGCAGCTTTAGTAAATTGACCATATCTTGGTCTATAGAACTGAGAATGACCTCAAATTTTGCCCAGAGTGCAATAAGACAAAGAGCTACAGTTCTTATGAAGACCCCAAATCTCAGAAATGAACAGAACCAAGTCAAAGAGCTTGCACAAGTTCGGATACCAAAACTGCCAAAACTAAAAGTGACCTAAAATTGACCAAAATTTGCACTAAAGGTGTAATCTATCCAGCTTTAGTAAATTGACCATATCTTGGTCTATACAACTCAGAATGACATGAAATTTTGCCCAGAGTGCAATAAGACAAAGAGCTATAATTCTTATGAAGAGACAAATGCCCAGAAATGACCAGAGCCAAGTCAAATAGCTTGCACAAGTTCGGGTACCAAAACTGCCATAACAAAAAGTGACCTAAAATTGACCAAATTTTGCACTAAAGGTGCAATCTATCCAGCTTTAGTAAATTGACCATATTTTGGTCTATATAACTCAGAATGACCTGAAACTTTGCCTAGAGTGCAGCAAGACAAAGAGCTACAATTCTTATGAAGACACAAATGCCCAGAAATGACTAGAACCAAGTCAAATAGCTTGCACAATTTCAGGTACCAAAACTGCCATAACAAAAAGTGACCAAAAATTGACCAAATTTTGCACTAAAGGTGCAATTTGTCCAGCTTTAGTTAATTAACAATATCGTGGTCTATATAACTCAGAATGAGTTGAAATTTTGGCCAGAGTGCAATAAGACAAAGATCTACAGTTCTTATGAAGACACCAAAGCCTAGAAAAAACCAGTAACAAGTCAAATAGCTTGCAAAATTTCAGATACCAAAACTGCCAGAACAAAAAGTGACCTAAAATTGACCAAATTTTGCACTAAAGGTGCAATCTGTTCAGCTTTAGTAAATTGACCATATCTTGGTCTATATAAATCAAAATGAGTTGAAATTTTGCCCAGAGTGTAATAAGACAAGGAGCTACAATTCTTATGAAGACACCAAAGCCCAGAAATGATCAGGACCAAGTCAAATAGCTTGCACAATTTCGAGTACCAAAACTGCTAGAACTAAAAGTGACCTAAAATTGACCAAATTTTTTATTAAAGTTGCAATCTGTCCAGCTTTAGTAAATTGACCATATCCTGGTCTATATAACTCAGAATGAGTTTAAATTTTGCCCAGAGTGCAATAAGACAAAGAGCTACAATTCTTATAAAGACACCAAAGCCCAGAAATGACCAGACCCAAGTCAAATAGCCTGCACAAGTTCGGGTACCAAAACTGACAGAACTAAAAGTGACTAAAAATTGACAAATTTTGCACTAAAGGTCCAATTTGTCCAGCTTTAGTAAATGACCATATCTTCATCTATACAACTCAGAATGACTTGTAATTTTGCCCAGAGAGCAATAAGACAAAGAGCTACAATTCTTATGAAGACACTAAAGCCCAAAAATGACCAGAACCTAGTCAAATAGCTTGCACAAATTCGGGTACCAATACTGCCAGAACTAAAAGTGACCTAAAATTGTCTAAATTTTGCACTAAAGGTCCAATCTGTCCAGCTTTAGTCAAATGACCATATCTTGGTCTATATAACTCAGAATGACCAAAAATTTTACCCAGGGTGCAATAAGACAAAGAGCTACAATTCATATGAAGACACCAAAGCCGTAAAATGACCAGAACCAAGTCAAATAGCTTGCACAAGTTTGGGAACAAAAACTGCCAGAACTAAAAGCGACCTAAAATTTACCAAATTTCGCACTAAAGGTGCAATCTGTCCAGCTGTAGCAAATTGTCCATATCTTGGTCTATATAACTCAGAATGACCTGAAATTTTGCCCAGAGTGCAATAAGACATAGAGTTACAATTCTTATGAAGACAGCAAAGCCCAGAAATGACCAGAACCAAGTCAAATAGCTTGCACAAGTTCGGGTACCAAAACTGCCAGAACTAAAAGTGACCTAAAATTGACAAATTTTGCACTAAAGGTCCAATATGTCCAGCTTTCGTAAATTGACCATATGTTGATCTAAACAACTCAGAATGACCTGAAATTTTGCGTAGAGTTCAATAAGACAAAGGGCTACAATTCATATAAAGACACCAAAGGCCAAAAATGACAAGAACCTAGTCAAAGAGCTTGCACAAGTTCGGGTACCAAAACTACCAGAACTAAAAGTGACCTAAAATTGACTAAATTTTGCACTAAAGGTCAAATCTGCCCAGCTTTAGTCAAATGACCATATCTTGGTCTATATAACTCAGAATGACCGAAAATTTTGCCCAGAGTGCAATAAGACAAAGAGCTACAATTCATATGAAGACACTAACGCCCAAAAATGACCAGAACCAAGTCAAATAGCTTGCACAAGCTTGGGTACCACAACTGCCAGAACTAAAAGCAACCTAAAATTTATGAAATTTTGCACTAAAGCTGCAATCTGTCCAGCTTTAGTAAATTGACCATATCTTGGTCGATACAACTCAGAATGACATGAAATTTTGCCCAGAGTGCGATAAGACAAAGAACTACAATTCTTATGAAGACATAAAAGCCTAGAAATGACCAGAACCAAGTCAAATAGCTTGCACAAGTTCTGGTACCAAAACAGCCATAACTAAAAGTGACCTCAAATTGACCAAATTTTGCACTAAAGGTGCAATCTGTCCAACTTTATTAAATTGACCATATCTTGGTCTATATAACTCATAATGACCTGAAATTTTGCCTAGAGTGCAGCAAGGCAAAGAGATATAACTCTTCTGAAGACACCAAAGCCCAGAAATGACAAGAACCAAATAAAATAGCTTGCACAAGTTCGGGTACCAAAACTGCCAAAACTTAAAGTGACCTAAAATTGACCAAATTTTACACTAAAGATGCAATCTGTCCAGCTTTAGTAAATTGACCATATCTTGGTCTATATAGCTCAAAATGAGTTGAAATTTTGCCCAGAGTGCAATAAGACAAGGAGCTACAATTCTTATGAAGACACCAAAGCCCAGAAATGACCAGACCCAAGTCAAATAGCTTGTGCAAGTTCGGGTACCAAAACTGCCATAACTAAAAGTGACCTAAAATTGACCAAATTTTGCACTAAAGGTGCAATCTGTTCAGCTTTAGTAAATTGACCATATCTTGGCCTATACAACTCAGAACGACCTAAAATTTTGCCCAGAGTGCAATAAGACAATGAGCTACAATTCTTATGAAGACACCAAAGGCTAGAAATGACCAGAGCCAAGTCATGTAGCATGCACAAATTCGGGTACCAAAACTGCCATAACTAAAAGTGACCTAAAATTTACCAAAATTTGCACTAAAGGTGCATTCTGTCCAGCTTTAGTAAATTGACCATATCTTAGTCCATAGAACTCTGAATGACCAAAAATTTTGCCCATAGTGCAATAAGACATAGAGTTACAATTCTTATGAAGACACTAAAGGCCAGAAATGACCAGAACCAAGTCAAATAGCTTACACAAGTTCGGGTACCAAAACAGCCAGAACTAGAAGTGACCTAAAATTGACCAAATTTTGCACTAAAGGTGCAATCTGTGCAGCTTTAGTAAATTGACTATATCTTGATCTATAGAACTTAGAATGACCTCAAATTTTGCCCAGAGTGCAATAAGCCAAAGAGCTATAGTTCTTATGAAGACCCCAAAGCCAGAAATGAACAGAACCAAGTCAAAGAGCTTGCACAAGTTCGAACACCAAAACTGCCAAAACTAAAAGTGACCTAAAATTGACCAAATTTTGCAATAAAGGTGTAATCTGTCCAACTTTAGTAAATTGACCATATCTTGGTCTATACAACTCAGAATGACATGAAATTTTTCCCAGAGTGCAATAAGACAAAGAGCTACAATTCTTATGAAGGCTCAAATGCCCAGAAATGACCAGAATCAAGTCAAATAGCTTGCACAAGTTCGGGTACTTAACTGCCATCACAAAAAGTGACCTAAAATTGACCAAATTTTGCACTAAAGGTGCAATCTGTCCAGCTTTAGTAAATTGACCATATCTTGGTCTATATAACTCAAAATGACCTGAAATTTTGCCTAGAGTGTAGTAAGACAAAGAGCTATAATTCTTATGAAGACACCAAAGCCCAGAAATGACAAGAACCAAGTCAAATAGCTTGCACAAGTTCGGGTACCAAAATAACCAAAACTTAAAGTGACCTAAAATTGACCAAATTTTACACTAAAGGTGCAATCAGTCCAGCTTTAGTAAATTGATTATATCTTGGTCTATATAACTCAGAATGACCTGAAATTTTTCCTAGACTGCAGCAAGACAAAGAGCTACAATTCTTATAAAGACACAAATGCCCAGAAATGATTAGAACCTAGTCAAATAGCTTGCACAAGTTCGGGTACCAAAACTGCCATAACAAAAAGTGACCTAAAATTGACCAAATTTTGCACTAAAGGTTCAATCTGTCCTGCTTTAGTAAATTGACCATATTTTGGTCTATATAACTCAGAATGAGTTGAAATTTTGCCCAGAGTGCAATAAGACAAAGATCTACAGTTCTTATGAAGACACCAAAGCCTAGAAAAGACCAGTACCAAGTTAAATAGCTTGCAAAATTTCGGATACCAAAACTGCCAGAATAAAAAGTGACCTAAAATTGACCAAATTTTGCACGAAAGGTGCAATCTGTCTAGCTTTAGTAAATTGACCATATCTTGGTCTATATAACTCAAAATGAGTTGAAATTTTGCCCAGAGTGTAATAAGACAAGGAGCTACAATTCTTATGAAGACACCAAAACCCAGAAATGATTAGGACCAGCTCAAATAGCTTGCACAATTTTGGGTACCAAAACTGCTAGAACTAAAAGTGACCTAAAATTGACCAAATTTTGGACTAAAGTTGCAATCTGTCCAGTTTTAGTAAATTGACCATATCCTGGTCTATATAACTCAGAATGAGTTGAAATTTTGCCCAGAATGCAATAAGACAAAGAGTTACAATTCTTATAAGGACACCAAAGCCCAGATATGACCAGACCCAAGTCAAATAGCTTGCACAAATTCGGGCACCAAAACTGACAGAATTAAAAGTGACCTAAAATTGACAAATTTTGCACTAAAGGTCCAATCTGTCCAGCTTTAGTAAATTTACCACATCTTGATCTATACAACTCAGAATGACTTGTAATTTTGCCCAGAGTGCAATAAGACAAAGAGCTACAATTCTTATGAATACACCAAAGGCTAGAAATGACCAGAGCCAAGTCATGTAGCATGCACAAATTCGGGTACCAAAACTGCCATAACTAAAAGTGACCTAAAATTTACCAAAATTTGCACTAAAGGTGCAATCTGTCCAGCTTTTGTAAATTGACCATATCTTGGTCCATAGAACTCTGCATGACCTAAAATTTTGCCCATAGTGCAATAAGACATAGAGTTACAATTCTTATGAAGACACTAAAGGCCAGAAATGACCAGAACCAAGTCAAATAGCTTGCACAAGTTCGGGTACCAAAACAGCCAGAACTAGAAGTGACCTAAAATTGACCAAATTTTGCACTAAAGGTGCAATCTATCCAGCTTTAGTAAATTGACCATATCTTGGTCTATAGAACTGAGAATGACCTCAAATTTTGCCCAGAGTGCAATAAGACAAAGAGCTACAGTTCTTATGAAGACCCCAAAGCCCAGAAATGAACAGAACCAAGTCAAAGAGCCTGCACAAGTTCGGAAACCAAACCTGCCAAAACTAAAAGTGACCTAAAATTGACCAAATTTTGCACTAAAGGTGTAATCTATCCAGCTTTAGTAAATTGACCATATCTTGGTCTATGTAACTCAGAATGACCTGAAATTTTGCCTAGAGTGCAGCAAGACAAAGAGCTATAATTCTTATGAAGACACCAAAGCCCATAAATGACAATAACCATGTCAAATAGCTTGCAAAAGTTCGGGTACCAAAACAGCCAAAACTTAAAGTGACCTAAAATTGACCAAATTTTGCACTAAAGCTGCAATCTATCCAGCTTTAGTAAATTGACCATATCTTGGTCTATATTACTCAGAATGACCTGAAATTTTGCCTAGAGTGCAGCAAGACAAAGAGCTACAATTCTTATGAAGACACAAATGCCCAGAAATGACTAGAACCAAGTCAAATAGCTTGCACAATTTCAGGTACAAAAACTGCCATAACAAAAAATGACCAAAAATTGACCAAATTTTGCACTAAAGGTGCAATCTGTCCAGCTTTAGTAAATTAACCATATCTTGGTCTATATAACTCAGAATGAGTTGAAATTTTGCCCAGAGTGCAATAAGACAAAGATCTACAGTTCTTATGAAGACACCAAAGCCTAGAAAAGACCAGTAACAAGTCAAATAGCTTGCAAAATTTCGGATACCAAAACTTCCAGAACAAAAAGTGACCTAAAATTGACCAAATTTTGCACTAAAGATGCAATCTGTCCAGCTTTAGTAAATTGACCATATCTTGGTCTATATAACTCAAAATGAGTTGAAATTTTGCCCATAGTGCAATAAGACATAGAGTTACAATTCTTATAAAGACACTAAAGGCCAGAAATGACCAGAACCAAGTCAAATAGCTTGCACAAGTTCGGGTACCAAAACAGCCAGAACTAGAAGTGACCTAAAATTGACCAAATTTTGCGCTAAAGGTGCAATCTGTGCAGCTTTAGTAAATTGACCATATCTTGGTCTATAGAACTGAGAATGACCTCAAATTTTGCCCAGAGTGCAATAAGACAAAGAGCTACAGTTCTTATGAAGACCCCAAAACCCAGAAATGAACAGAACCAAGTCAAAGAGCTTGCACAAGTTCGGAAACCAAAACTACCAAAACTAAAAGTGACCTAAAATTGACCAAATTTTGCAATAAAGGTGTAATCTGTCCAGCTTTAGTATATTGACCATATCTTGGTCTATACAACTCAGAATGACATGAAATTTTGCCCAGAGTGCAATAAGACAAAGAGCTACAATTCTTATGAAGACTCAAATGCCCAGAAATGACCAGAATCAAGTCAAATAGCTTGCACAAGTTTGGGTACTTAACTGCCATAACAAAAAATGGCCTAAAATTGACCAAATTTTGCACTAAAGGTGCAATCTGTCCAGCTTTAGTAAATTGACCATATCTTGGTCTATATAACTAAAAATGACCTGAAATTTTTCCTAGAGTGTAGCAAGACAAAGAGCTATAATTCTTATGAAGACACCAAAGCCCAGAAATGACAAGAACCAAGTCAAATAGCTTGCACAAGTTCGGGTACCAAAGTAGCCAAAACTTAAAGTGACCTAAAATTGACCAAATTTTGCACTAAAGGTGCAATCTGTCCAGCTTTAGTAAATTGACCATATCTTGGTCTATATAACTCAGAATGACCTGAAATTTGCCTAGAGTGCAGCAAGACAAAGAGCTACAATCTTATGCAGACACAAATGCCCAGAAATGATTAGAACCTAGTCAAATAACTTGCACAAGTTCGGGTACCAAAACTGCCATAATAAAAAGTGACCTAAAATTGACCAAATCTTGCACTAAAGGTGCAATCTGTCCTGCTTTAGTAAATTGACCATATCTTGATCTATATAACTCAAAATGAGTTGAAATTTTGCCCAGAGAGCAATAAGACAAAGATCTACAGTTCTTATGAATACACCAAAGCCTAGAAAAGACCAGTACCAAGTTAAATAGCTTGCAAAATTTCGGATACCAAAACTGCCAGAATAAAAAGTGACCCAAAATTGACTAAATTTTGCACTAAAGGTGCAATCTATCTAGCTTCAGTAAATTGACCATATCTTGGTCTATATAACTCAAAATGAGTTGAAATTTTTCCCAGAGTGTAATAAGACAAGGAGCTACAATTCTTATGAAAACACCAAAGCCCAGAAATGATTAGGACCAACTCAAATAGCTTGCACAATTTTCGGGTACCAAAACTGCTAGAACTGAAAGTGACCTAAAATTGACCAAATTTTGGACTAAAGTTGCAATCTGTCCAGCTTTAGTAAATTGACCATATCCTGGTCTATAAAACTCAGAATGAGTTAAATTTTGCCCAGAGTGCAATAAGACAAAGAGTTACAATTCTCATAAGGACACCAAAGCCTAGATATGACCAGACCCAAGTCAAATAGCTTGCACAAATTCGGGCACCAAAACTGACAGAACTAAAAGTGACCTAAAATTGACAAATTTTGCACTAAAGGTCCAATTTGTCCAGCTTTAGTAAATTGACCATATCTTGATCTATACAACTCAGAATGACTTGTAATTTTGCCCAGACTGCAAGAAGACAAAGAGCTACAATTCTTATGAATACACCAAAGGCTAGAAATGACCAGAGCCAAGTCATGTAGCATGCGCAAATTCGGGTACCAAAACTGCCATAACTAAAAGTGACCTAAAATTTACCAAAATTTGCACTAAAGGTGCAATCTGTCCAGCTTCAGTAAATTGACCATATCTTGGTCCATAGAACTCTGAATGACCTAAAATTTTGCCCATAGTGCAATAAGACATAGAGTTACAATTCTTATGAAGACTCTAAAGGCCAGAAATGACCAGAACCAAGTCAAATAGCTTGCACAAGTTCGGGTACCAAAACAGCCAGAACTAGAAGTGACCTAAAATTGACCAAATTTTGCACTAAAGGTGCAATCTGTGCAGCTTTAGTAAAATGACCATATATTGGTCTATAGAACTGAGAATGACCTCAAATTTTGCCCAGAGTGCAACAAGACAAAGAGCTATGGTTCTTATGAAGACCCCAAAGCCCAGAAATGAACAGAACCAAGTCAAAGAGCTTGCACAAGCTCAGAAGCCAAAACTAAAAGCGACCTAAAATTGACCAAATATTGCACTAAAGGTGTAATCTATCCAGCTTTAGTAAATTGACCATATCTTGGTCTATACAACTCAGAATGACATGAAATTTTGCCAAGAGTGCAATAAGTCAAAGAGCTACATTTCTTATGAAGACACAAATGCCCAGAAATGACCAGAACCAAGTCAAATAGCTTGCACAAGTTCGGAAACCAAAACTGCCATAACAAAAAGTGACCTAAAATTGACCAAATTTTGCACTAAAGGTGCAATCTGTCCAGCTTTAGTAAATTGACCATATCTTGGTCTATATAACTCAGAATGACTTGAAATTTTGCCTAGAGTGCAGCAATACAAAGAGCTATAATTCTTATGAAGACACCAAAGCCCAGAAATGACAAGAACCAAGTCAAATAGCTTGCACAAGTTCGGGTACCAAAACAGTCAAAACTTAAAGTGACCTAAAATTGACCAAATTTTGCACTAAAGGTGCAATCTGTCCAGCTTTAGTAAATTGACCATATCTTGGTCTATATAACTCAGAATGACCTGAAATTTTGCCTAGAGTGCAGTAAGACAAAGAGCTACAATTCTTACGACGACACAAATGCCCAGAAATGACTAAAACCAAGTCAAATAGCTTGCACAATTTCAGGTACCAAAACTGCCATAACAAAAAGTGACCAAAAATTGACCAAATTTTGCACTAAAGGTGCAATCTGTCGAGCTTTAGTAAATTAACCATATCTTGGTCTATATAACTCAGAATGAGTTGAAATTTTGCCCAGAGTGCAATAAGACAAAGATCTACAGTTCTTATGAAGACACCAAAGCCTAGAAAAGACCAGTAACAAGTCAAATAGCTTGCAAAATTTCGGATACCAAAACTACCAGAACAAAAAGTGACCTAAAATTGACCAAATTTTGCACTAAAGGTGCAATCTGTCCAGCTTTAGTAAATTGACCATATCTTGGTCTATATAACTCAAAATGAGTTGAAATTTTGCCCAGAGTGTAATATGACAAGGAGCCACAATTCTTATGAAGACACCAAAGCCCAGAAATGATCAGGACCAAGTCAAATAGCTTGCACAATTTCGGGTACCAAAACTGCTAGAACTAAAAGTGACCTAAAATTGACCAAAATTTGGACTAAAGTTGCAATCTGTCCAGCTTTAGTAAATTAACCATATCCTGATCTATATAACTCAGAATGAGTTTAAATTTTGCCCAGAGTGCAATAAGACAAAGAGCTACAATTCTTATAAAGACACCAAAGCCCAGAAATGAAAAAAACCAACTCAAAGAGCTTGCACAAGTTCGGACACCAAAACTGCCAAAACTAAAAGTGACCTAAAATTGACCAAATTTTGCAATAAAGGTGTAATCTGTCCAGCTTTAGTAAATTGACCATATCTTGGTCTATACAACTCAGAATGACATGAAATTTTGCCCAGAGTGCAATAAGACAAAGAGCTACAATTCTTATGAAGACTCAAATGCCCAAAAATGACCAGAATCAAGTCAAATAGCTTGCACAAGTTCGGGTACTTAACTGCCATAACAAAAACTGACCTAAAGTGACCAAATTTTGCACTAAAGGTGCAATCTGTCCAGCTTCAGTAAATTGACCATATCTTGGTCTATATAACTCAAAATGACCTGAAATTTTGCCTAGAGTGCAGCAAGACAAAGAGCTATAATTCTTATGAAGACACCAAAGCCCAGAAACGACAAGAACCAAGTCAAATAGCTTGCACAAGTTTGGGGACCAAAATAGCCAAAACTTAAAGTGACCTAAAATTGACCAAATTTTGCACTAAAGGTGCAATCTGTCCAGCTTTAGTAAATTGACCATATCTTGGTCTATATAACTCAGAATGACCTGAAATTTTGCCTAGAGTGCAGCAAGACAAAGAGCTACAATTCTTATGAAGACACAAATGCCCAGAAATGACCAGAACCAAGTCAAATAGCTTGCACAAGTTCGGGTACCAAAACTGCCATAACAAAAAGTGACCTAAAATTGACCAAATTTTGCACTAAAGGTGCAATCTATCCAGCTTTAGTAAATTGACCATATTTTGGTCTATATAACTCAGAATGACCTGAAACTTTGCCTAGAGTGCAGCAAGACAAAGAGCTATAATTCTTATGAAGACACCAAAGCCCAGAAATGACAAGAACTAAGTCAAATAGCTTGCACAAGTTCGGGTACCAAAACAGCCAAAACTTAAAGTGACCTAAAATTGACGAAATTTTGCACTAAAGGTGCAATCTGTCCAACTTTAGTAAATTGACCATATCTTGGTCTATATAACTCAAAATGAGTTGAAATTTTGCCCAGAGTGTAATAAGACAAGGAGCTACAATTCATATGAAGACACCAAAGCCCAGAAATGATTAGGACCAACTCAAATAGCTTGCACAATTTCGGGTACCAAAACTGCTAGAACTAAAAGTGACCTAAAATTGACCAAATTTTGAACTAAAGTTGCAATCTGTCCAGCTTTAGTAAATTGACCATATCCTGGTCTAGATAACTCAGAATGAGTTGAAATTTTGCCCAGAGTGCAGTAAGACAAAGAGTTACAATTCTTATAAGGACACCAAAGCCCAGATATGACCAGACCCAAGTTAAATAGCTTGCACAAATTCAGGCACCAAAACTGACAGAACTAAAAGTGACCTAAAATTGACAAATTTTGCACTAAAGGTCCAATCTGTCCAGCTTTAGTAAATTGACCATATCTTGATCTATACAACTCAGAATGACTTGTAATTTTGCCCAGAGTGCAATAAGACAAAGAGCTACAATTCTTATGAATACATCAAAGGCTAGATATGTGACACCCCTTACCCGACTACAGTGTAGCCGAGCAAGTTATGCCACTCATTGTGCCGGAGCACTCTATTTTATCTTAATACATTTTTATCATAGTTTTGAAAATAACTTGTGAAATATAATTCATTTATTGAAATTGTAATTTATTTGAGGTTCCGAAAATTTTATAGAAAATCGGCAAAGTACCGGCTAAAAATGAAGAAAACAGTTCTTCGGAACCTGTGAAAAACACTTCCTATGATCATATTCAATCAATCCCAACTCCAATTATCAACAAAGTCTCAGAATAATTTCATCAATTTCATTTATTTCTCAATCATTCATCTCATGGTACTCATATACAATTCACATTTTGTATCACATCAAGTTACAGCAATTTCTTAACGATTCCTCTATTTATCATTTCACATCATCATTAGACTCAAATCATAAATAAATTCTCACATGTGATTTATAATCACAAATTACAAGTTCTTACATTAATACAAAATTATATTACATTTGTTCAAATACATATGATAAAATAAGAGTTTAATTACCAAATTTACAAAAATCTCAAAATACAAAATGGAACCTAGTGTCCTACCAATGCACTGTAGACGGTGAGGTGACACGGACACTATGCAGAACTGTGAACGGCCTTACCCAATCTGTGGTTTACTGGGCCCTCTGTCCAATTCTTCAGTACCTACGCGTTGCAAAAGCGACGCGCTAAGCATAAAGCTTAGTGGTGCCAATAATACAAGAAAATATAATATGCAAATAAAAATAATAATTTCCTTGCTATTGTGTTCATAAGAAATGAATAATTACTAACTTATTGTTTAGTTGAGGGCTAATCATGTTTTATGATATTAACTTCTTCATGCATTTCGTTAATTATTTTCTTCATGATCTTGAGCTTCTTTGTATTTTTGTAATCATTCCTGATACTTAATTTTCGTATTTTCTTTAATAATCAGTTCAATCACAGTTATACTTTTCCATTCATTTGGTTGCCCAAGTAACCTATCTTCGACGATCGATGGATAACGGGTCGTTGGCACTGGACACCGCGGTGCCTCGGGCCGTCATACCATGGGACGCAAAACGCCAACCACGTATGCAGTCAGTATGGCTAAAAAGCCATGATATCACATGATCGGGCATAAAAGCCATGAATGCGGGCATAAAGCCATGAATACAGGCATAAAGCCATGAATACAGCATAAAGCCTTTCGCGATCTTGCTAAAACAATACCCTATTGGCATGCCAAACTATCCAAACCAATCACATTAGGCCTACTAGGGCATTTTGCATTTTTAAGTTTCACAATTTTTGAATTTCAAGTTTTCATGTCACTATTCATTTCATTAGTCAACTAAAATGTTGACTTTTGCATAAACAATAGGTACATTGGTTTTAATACTCCCAACATACCACATTTTGTATTCAAAACTTGTTAGTTTTGGTCACTTTCTCAAAGCTTAGGTAATTTTGGCAAAATTGCCAATTTTTGGTTTTGGTGTCACTATTCACCTCATTGGTCAACAAAAATGTTGACTTTTGGATAGAAAATAGGTGTATTGGTTTTAACACCCCAAACATACCACATTTTGTATTTAAAACTTGTTGGTATTGGTTGCCAATACCATTTCTAAGCTTAATGCTAATTGAACAAAATTTTCAGATTTGGTGCTTCATCTTTATTGTTCCATTTGATATTTCTACAGTGGGAATTTGAGGAAATGGTAAACATGAAAGTTGTTCCTTATTCTGTCTAGTTGAATTTCCTTTTTTGAATCACTCCATTTGGAGTTTTGTAGCTCAAGTTATGGCCAAAATAAATTTACTGTTCACGTGTACTGTTCATGCTGAGATTTTGGGTCTGGCAGATTTTTGGTCCAACTTTGGTTAGTAATTTGATCAAGTTAAGTTCATAATTTGGTCTAACTTTCTTCTTATAAAATGTTCTACCATACCTTAGGTTTCCATCGGTTCAAGAATCGCCTAAATCTGAGTTTTCTAGAGAGAGTTATAGCCATCCAAACATTACTGCTCAAGTGAAAATCTGCAGAGTTGCAGGTTTGATAACTTAACTTTGCCCAATAATTTGAATGGGTTAATGGCATAATTTGGGGCAATGTTCTTTATGAAAGTTGTTTTTCTATATCATATCTTGTTACTGTAAACATTTCAGGTCAATTGACCATATCTACAGTGAGTTATGGCCAAATGAACAGTTACTGTTCATTTGGTCATTTCTGCAGGTGCAGTTGCAGGGTATCCGGATTGGGGCCAACTTTTGGTCCTCTTGCTTTGGTCTTTTAGGCATGGTTTCTTCAGCAAAAATGTGCCATTATAAGCCTAGTTTCATGTCCAATTGGCCAAACACCAATTGGACCTACACAGCCAAAGTTATGGCTGTCTAAGTGGACTGAAATTTCAGTCACCCTGCTGCACTTACAAGGCAGCCTACTCATTCCCTTTGCCATGCTACATTTCAGTCCAAATTATGGTCAACTTACCTAAAATGGTCACTAATTGACCCTTATAATGTTCTTTCACAATTTCATAAGCTAAATCCAAGTTTCACACCTCAAAACCCTAATTTCCATTATAAATTTTCACAACTACCTTAATTAATCACTTTCATTCCTTACATATATATATATATATATATATATATATATATATATATATATATATATATATATATATATATATATATATTTTAAACATACTCTCTAGTTCACTCTAAGTCCATCAAGACACTCAATCATGTTCCTTCTTTAGGGCTGCCAAAAATCATGGTGGACATACACATAACTTTTATTCATTTAAGTTATAAATTCATACTTGTTTCAAGTCTCTAGCATGGGATTAAAGAGTTTTAAGTATATATGTGCACTAACCTCTTGTAGGGCAGAATTTTCCCAAGTTAATCTTCACTTTCTTTCCCTTTCTAGGCTGCCAAACACTTCCCAAGAGGTAGAGACAAGTTTTTAGTGAAGGGACTTAGGGTTTTATAGTGCAAATTCATGGGAAAATTGAAGTAATTAAAGAAAACTTCCATGGAGGGTTATGGAGGAGAGGATCACGTTTTGAAGAAGAAGATGGCTGCTTGTTTTTGGTCTTCCTTGGTCTTTATTTATCTCTTTTATTAATTAGTCAAATGGTTACTTAATTGTGATTGGTTATGGCTTTTAAATGACATCATCAAGATGTCATAAATTGCTTTTTATTTCATTTTCCTTTTCTTTTATCCACTACTCATTTCCAATTTCATTTTTAGTAATGTTTATTCATATTTTATATCATATTAATTATTTACTTAACTGGACAAGTCGGCCAAAAATCACCTCTGAAGGCGAAATGACCAAAATGCCCTCCGTTTGGCTTAACGGGTCAAAATTGTCTGTACCAATTGAAAAATTTTTCTAAATATTTTCTTGGCATTCTAATGCCATAGAAACCTCAATGACCCTTCTCTGGAGTCCCAAAAATTATTTTATGAATTTTTCCCCGGGTCTAGGGCTCCTAGTTGCGAGAACCGCAACTTACCTCTGGTTACCCATCGCTTGGGCACCGGCTCATTTGACTTGGTTGTATTTTATTTCTAAAATTTTTCCTAAATTTTTCTTATTAATATTGGAGTTAATTATGGTTCCGCACTTTAGTTTAAATATTTTTCCGAACGTTCTAGCTGCCCGGACCGACACCGGTCACCGGAACAGTAGAATGTACTGAGTTGCTACCGGGAGGGTGTTACAAGATATAACCAGAGCCAAGTCATATAGCATGCATCAATTCGGGTACCAAAACTGCCATAACTAAAAGTGACCAAAAATTTACCAAAACTTGCACTAAAGGTGCAATCTGTCCAGCTTTAGTAAATTGACCATATCTTGGTCCACAGAACTCTGAATGACCTAAAATTTTGCCCATAGTGCAATAAGACATAGAGTTACAATTCTTATGAAGACATTAAAGGCTAGAAATGACCAGAACCAAGTCAAATATCTTGCACAAGTTCGGGTACCAAAACAGCCAGAACTAGAAGTGACCTAAAATTGACCAAATTTTGCACTAAAGGTGCAATCTGTCCAGCTTTAGTAAATTGACCATATCTTAGTCTATATAACTCAGAATGACCTGAAATTTTGCCTAGAGTGTAGTAAGACAAAGAGCTACAATTCTTATGAAGACACAAATGCCCAGAAATGACTAGAACCAAGTCAAATAGCTTGCACAATTTCAGGTACCAAAACTGCCATAACAAAAAGTGACCAAAAATTGACCAAATTTTGCACTAAAGGTGCAATCTGTCCAGCTTTAGTAATTTAACCATATCTTGGTCTATATAACTCAGAATGAGTTGAAATTTTGCCCAGAGTGCAATAAGACAAAGATCTACAGTTCTTATGAAGACACCAAAGCCTAGAAAAGACCAGTAACAAGTCAAATAGCTTGCAAAATTTCGGATACCAAAACTGCCAGAACAAAAAGTGACCTAAAATTGACCAAATTTTACACTAAAGGTGCAATCTGTCCAGCTTTAGTAAATTGACCATATCTTGGTCTATATAACTCAAAATGAGTTGAAATTTTGCCCAGAGTGTAATAAGACAAGGAGCCACAATTCTTATGAAGACACCAAAGCCCAGAAATGATCAGGACCAAGTCAAATAGCTTGCACAATTTCGGGTACCAAAACTGCTAGAACTAAAAGTGACCTAAAATTGACCAAATTTTGGACTAAAGTTGCAATCTGTCCAGCTTTAGTAAATTGACCATATCCTGATCTATATAACTCTGAATGAGTTTAAATTTTTCCCAGAGTGTAATAAGACAAAGAGCTACAATTCTTATAAAGACACCAAAGCCCAGAAATGAAAAAAACCAAGTCAAAGAGCGTGCACAAGTTCGGACACCAAAACTGCAAAAACTAAAAGTGACCTAAAATTGACCAAATTTTGCAATAAAGGTGTAATCTATCCAGCTTTAGTAAAATGACCATATCTTGGTCTATACAACTCAGAATGACATGAAATTTTGCCCATAGTGCAATAAGACAAAGAGCTACAATTCTTATGAAGACTCAAATGCCCAGAAATGACCAGAATCAAGTCAAATAGCTTGCACAAGTTCGGGTACTTAACTGCCATAACAAAAACTGACCTAAAATTGACCAAATTTTGCACTAAAGGTGCAATCTGTCTAGCTTTAGTAAATTGACCATATCTTGGTCTATATAACTCAAAATGACCTGAAATTTTGCCTAGAGTGCAGCAAGACAAAGAGCTATAATTCTTAAGAAGACACCAAAGCCCACAAATGACAAGAACCAAGTCAAATAGCTTGCACAAGTTCGGGTACCAAAATAGCCAAAACTTAAAGTGACCTAAAATTGACCAAATTTTGCACTAAAGGTGCAATCTGTCCAGCTTTAGTAAATTGACCATATCTTGGTCTATATAACTCAGAATGACCTGAAATTTTGCCTAGAGTGTAGTAAGACAAAGAGCTACAATTCTTATGAAGACACAAATGCCCAGAAATGACTAGAACCAAGTCAAATAGCTTGCACAATTTCAGGTACCAAAACTGCCATAACAAAAAATGACCAAAAATTGACCAAATTTTGCACTAAAGGTGCAATCTGTCCAGCTTTAGTAATTTAACCATATCTTGGTCTATATAACTCAGAATTAGTTGAAATTTTGCCCAGAGTGTAATAAGACAAAGATCTACAGTTCTTATGAAGACACCAAAGCCTAGAAAAGACCAGTAACAAGTCAAATAGCTTGCAAAATTTCGGATACCAAAACTGCCAGAACAAAAAGTGACCTAAAATTGACCAAATTTTACACTAAAGGTGCAATCTGTCCAGCTTTAGTAAATTGACCATATCTTGGTCTATATAACTCAAAATGAGTTGAAATTTTGCCCAGAGTGTAATAAGACAAGGAGCCACAATTCCTATGAAGACACCAAAGCCCAGAAATGATCAGGACCAAGTCAAATAGCTTGCACAATTTCGGGTACCAAAACTGCTAGAACTAAAAGTGACCTAAAATTGACCAAATTTTGGACTAAAGTTGCAATCATTCACTTTTAGTAAATTGACCATATCCTAATCTATATAACTCAGAATGAGTTTAAATTTTTCCCAGAGTGTAATAAGACAAAGAGCTACAATTCTTATAAAGACACCAAAGCCCAGAAATGAAAAAAACCAACTCAAAGAGCTTGCACAAGTTCGGACACCAAAACTGCAAAAACTAAAAGTGACCTAAAATTGACCAAATTTTGCAATAAAGGTGTAATCTATCCAGCTTTAGTAAAATGACCATATCTTGGTCTATACAACTCAGAATGACATGAAATTTTGCCCAGAGTGCAATAAGACAAAGAGCTACAATTCTTATGAAGACTCAAATGCCCAAAAATGACCAGAATCAAGTCAAATAGCTTGCACAAGTTCGGGTACTTAACTGCCATAACAAAAACTGACCTAAAATTGACCGAATTTTGCACTAAAGGTGCAATCTGTCCAGCTTTAGTAAATTGACCATATCTTGGTCTATATAACTCAAAATGACCTGAAATTTTGCCTAGAGTGCAGCAAGACAAAGAGCTATAATTCTTAAGAAGACACCAAAGCCCACAAAAGACAAGAACCAAGTCAAATAGCTTGCACAAGTTCGGGTACCAAAATAGCCAAAACTTAAAGTGACCTAAAATTGACCAAATTTTGCACTAAAGGTGCAATCTGTCCAGCTTTAGTAAATTGACCATATCTTGGTCTATATAACTCAGAATGACCTGAAATTTTACCTAGAGTGCAGCAAGACAAAGAGCTACAATTCTTATGAAGACACAAATGCCTATAAATGATTAGAACCTAGTCAAATAGCTTGCACAAGTTCGGGTACCAAAACTGCCATAACAAAAAGTGACCTAAAATTGACCAAATTTTGCACTAAAGGTGCAATCTGTCCTGCTTTAGTAAATTGACCATATCTTGGTCTATATAACTCAGAATGAGTTGAAATTTTGCCCAGAGTGAAATAAGACAAAGATCTACAGTTCTTATGAAGACACCAAAGCCTAGAAAAGAACAGTACCAAGTTAAATAGCTTGCAAAATTTTGGATACCAAAACTGCCAAAATAAAAAGTGACCTAAAATTGACCAAATTTTGCACTAAAGGTGCAATCTGTCCAACTTTAGTAAATTGACCATATCTTGGTATATATAACTCAAAATGAGTTGAAATTTTGCCCAGAGTGTAATAAGACAAGGAGCTACAATTCATATGAAGACACCAAAGCCCAGAAATGATTAGGACCAACTCAAATAGCGTGCACAATTTCGGGTACCAAAACTGCTAGAACTAAAAGTGACCTAAAATTGACCAAATTTTGGACTAAAGTTGCAATCTGTCCAGCTTTAGTAAATTGACCATATCCTGGTCTATATAACTCAGAATGAGTTGAAATTTTGCCCAGAGTGAAATAAGACAAAGAGTGACAATTCTTATAAGGACACCAAAGCCCAGATATGACCAGACCCAAGTCAAATAGCTTGCACAAATTCGGGCACCAAAATTGACAGAACTAAAAGTGACCTAAAATTGACAAATTTTGCACTAAAGGTCCAATCTGTCCAGCTTTAGTAAATTGACCATATCTTGATCTATATAACTCAGAATGACTTTTAATTTTGCCCAGAGTGCAATAAGACAAAGAGCTACAATTCTTATGAATACATCAAAGGCTAGATATGTGACACCCCTTACCCGACTACAGTGTAGCCGAGCAAGTTATGCCACTCAGTGTGCCGGAGCACTCTATTTTATCTTAATACATTTTTATCATAGTTTTGAAAATAACTTGTGAAATATAATTCATTTATTGAAATTGTAATTTATTTGAGGTTCCGAAAATTTTATAGAAAATCCGGCAAAGTACCGGCTAAAAATGGAGAAAACAGTTCTTCGGAACCTGTGAAAAACACTTCCTATGATCATATTCAATCAATCCCAACTCCAATTATCAACAAAGTCTCAGAATAATTTCATCAATTTCATTTATTTCTCAATCATTCATCTCATGGTACTCATATACAATTCACATTTTGTATCACATCAAGTTCTGACAATTTCTTAACGATTCCTCTATTTATCATTTCACATCATCATTAGACTCAAATCATAAATAAATTCTCACATGTGATTTATAATCACAAATTACAAGTTCTTACATTAATACAAAATTATATTACATTTGTTCAAATACATATGATAAAATAAGAGTTTAATTACCAAATTTACAAAAATCTCAAAATACAAAATGGGACCTAGTGTCCTACCAATGCACTGTAGACGGTGAGGTGACACGGACACTATGCAGAACTGTGAACGGCCTTACCCAATCTGTGGTTTACTGGGCCCTCTGTCCAATTCTTGATTACCTACAGCGTTGCAAAGCGGCGCTAAGCATAAAGCTTAGTGGTGCCAATAATACAAGAAAATATAATATGCAAATAAAAATAATAATTTCCTTGCTATTGTGTTCATAAGAAATGAATAATTACTAACTTATTGTTTAGTTGAGGGCTAATCATGTTTTATGATATTAACTTCTTCATGCATTTCGTTAATTATTTTCTTCATGATCTTGAGCTTCTTTGTATTTTTGTAATCATTCCTGATACTTAATTTTCGTATTTTCTTTAATAATCAGTTCAATCACAGTTATACTTTTCCATTCATTTGGTTGCCCAAGTAACCTATCTTTGGACGATCGATTGGATAACGGTCGTTGTCCTTTGGACACCGCGGTGCCTCGGGCCGTCATACCATGGGACGCAGAACGTCAACCACGTATGCAGTCAGTATGGCTAAAAAGCCATGATATCACATAATCGGCATAAAAGCCATGAATACGGGCATAAAAGCCATGAATACGGGCATAAAGCCATGAATACAGGCATAAAGCCTTTCACAGTACTGCTAAAACAATACCCTATTGGCATGCCAAACTATCCAAACCAATCACATTAGGGCCTACTAGGGCATTTTGCATTTTTAAGTTTCACAATTTTTGAATTTCAAGTTTTCATGTCACTATTCATTTCATTAGTCAACTAAAATGTTGACTTTTGCATAAACAATAGGTACATTGGTTTTAATACTCCCAACATACCACATTTTGTATTCAAAACTTGTTAGTTTTGGTCACTTTCTCAAAGCTTAGGTAATTTTGGCAAAATTGCCAATTTTTGGTTTTGGTGTCACTATTCACCTCATTGGTCAACAAAAATGTTGACTTTTGGATAGAAAATAGGTGTATTGGTTTTAACACCCCAAACATACCACATTTTGTATTTAAAACTTGTTGGCATTGGTTGCCAATACCATTTCTAAGCTTAATGCTAATTGAACAAAATTTTCAGATTTGGTGCTTCATCTTTATTGTTCCATTTGATATTTCTACAGTGGGAATTTGAGGAAATGGTAAACATGAAAGTTGTTCCTTATTCTGTCTAGTTGAATTTCCTTTTTTGAATCACTCCATTTGGAGTTTTGTAGATCAAGTTATGGCCAAAATAAATTTACTGTTCACGTGTCTTGTTCATCTTTGAGATTTTGGAGTGCAGCGATTTTGGTCCAACTTTGGTTAGTAATTTGATCAAGTTAAGTTCATAATTTGGTCTAACTTTCTTCTTATAAAATGTTCTACCATACCTTAGGTTTTCATCGGTTCAAGAATCGCCTAAATCTGAGTTTTCTAGAGAGAGTTATAGCCATCCAAACATTACTGCTCAAGTGAAAATCTGCAGAGTTGCAGGTTTGATAACTTAACTTTGCCCAATAATTTGAATGGGTTAATGGCATAATTTGGGGCAATGTTCTTCATGAAAGTTGTTTTTCTATATCATATCTTGTTACTGTAAACATTTCAGGTCAATTGACCATATCTACAGTGAGTTATGGCCAAATTTGGTCATTTCTGCAGGTGCAATTGCAGGGTATCCGGATTGGGGCCAACTTTTGGTCCTCTTGCTTTGGTCTTTTAGGCATGGTTTCTTCAGCAAAAATGTGCCATTATAAGCCTAGTTTCATGTACAATTGGCCAAACACCAATTGGACCTACACAGCCAAAGTTATGGCTGTCTAAGTGGACTGAAATTTGTCACCTGCTGCACTTACAAGGCAGCCTACTCATTCCCTTTGCCATGCTACATTTCAGTCCAAATTATGGTCAACTTACCTAAAATGGTCACTAATTGACCCTTATAATGTTCTTTCACAATTTCATAAGCTAAATCCAAGTTTCACACCTCAAAACCCTAATTTCCATTATAAATTTTCACAACTACCTTAATTAATCACTTTCATTCCTTACATATATATATATATATATATTTTAAACATACTCTCTAGTTCACTCTAAGTCCATCAAGACACTCAATCATGTTCCTTCTTTAGGGCTGCCAAAAATCATGGTGGACATACACATAACTTTTATTCATTTAAGTTACAAATTCATACTTGTTTCAAGTCTCTAGCATGGGATTAAAGAGTTTTAAGTATATATGTGCACTAACCTCTTGTAGGACAGAATTTTCCCAAGTTAATCTTCACTTTCTTTCCCTTTCTAGGCTGCCAAACACTTCCCAAGAGGTAGAGACAAGTTTTTAGTGAAGGGACTTAGGGTTTTATAGTGCAAATTCATGGGAAAATTGAAGTAATTAAAGAAAACTTCCATGGAGGGTTATGGAGGAGAGGATCACGTTTTGAAGAAGAAGATGGCTGCTTGTTTTTTGTCTTCCTTGGTCTTTATTTATCTCTTTTATTAATTAGTCAAATGGTTACTTAATTGTGATTGGTTATGGCTTTTAAATGACATCATCAAGATGTCATAAATTGCTTTTTTTTTCATTTTCCTTTTCTTTTATCCACTACTCATTTCCAATTTCATTTTTAGTAATGTTTATTCATATTTTATGTCATATTAATTATTTACTTAACTGGACAAGTCGGCCAAAAATCACCTCTGAAGGCGAAATGACCAAAATGCCCTCCGTTTGGCTTAGCGGGTCAAAATTGTCTGTACCGATTGAAAAATTTTTCTAAATATTTTCTTGGCATTCTAATGCCATAGGAACCTCAATGACCCTTCTTTGGAGTCCCAAAAATTATTTTATGAATTTTTCCTCGGGTCTAGGGCTCCTAGTTGCGAGAACCGCAACTTACCTCTGGTTACCCATCGCTTGGGCACCGGCTCATTTGACTTGGTTGTATTTTATTTCTAAAATTTTTCCTAAATTTTTCTTATTAATATTGGAGTTAATTATGGTTCCTCACTTTAGTTTAAATATTTTTCCGAATGTTCTAGCTGTCCGGACCGACACCGATCACCGGAACAGTAAAATGTACTGAGTTGCTACCGGGAGGGTGTTACAAGATATGACCAGAGCCAAGTCATATAGCATGCATAAATTCGGGTACCAAAACTGCCATAACTAAAAGTGACCTAAAATTTACCAAAATTTGCACTAAAGGTGCAATCTGTCCAGCTTTAGTAAATTGACCATATCTTGGTCCAAAGAACTCTAAATGACCTAAAATTTTGCCCATAGTGCAATAAGACATAGAGTTACAATTCTTATGAAGACATTAAAGGCTAGAAATGGCCAGAACCAAGTGAAATAGCTTGCACAAGTTCGGGTACCAAAACAGCCAGAACTAGAAGTGACCTAAAATTGACCAAATTTTGCACTAATGGTGCAATCTGTGCAGCTTTAGTAAATTGACCATATCTTGGTCTATAGAACTGAGAATGACCTCAAATTTTGCCCAGAGTGCAATAAGACAAAGAGCTACAGTTCTTATGAAGACCCCAAAGCCCAGAAATGAACAGAACCAAGTCAAAGAGCTTGCACAAGTTCGGATACCAAAACTGCCAAACTAAAAGTGACCTAAAATTGACAAAATTTTGCACTAAAGGTGTAATCTATCCAGCTTTAGTAAATTGACCATATCTTGGTCTATACAACTCAGAATGACATGAAATTTTGCCCAGAGTGCAATAAGACAAAGAGCTACAATTCTTATGAAGACACAAATGCCCAGAAATGACCAGAACCAAGTCAAATAGCTTGCACATGTTCGGGTACCAAAACTGCCATAACAAAAATTGACCTAAAATTGACCAAAATTTGCACTAAAGGTGCAATCTGTCCAGCTTTAGTAAATTGACCATATCTTGGTCTATATAACTCAGAATGACCTGAAATTTTGCCTAGAGTGCAGCAAGACAAAGAGCTATAATTCTTATGAAGACACCAAAGCCCAGAAATGAAAAGAACCAAGTCAAATAGCTTGCACAAGTTCGGGTACCAAAACAGCCAAAACTTAAAGTGACCTAAAATTGACCAAATTTTGCACTAAAGGTGCAATCTGTCCAGCTTTAGTAAATTGACCATATCTTGGTCTATATAACTCAGAATGACCTGAAATTTTGCCTAGAGTGCAGCAAGACAAAGAGCTACAATTCTTATGAAGACACAAATGCCCAGAAATGACTAGAACCAAGTCAAATAGCTTGCACAATTTCAGGTACCAAAACTGCCATAACAAAAAGTGACCAAAAATTGACCAAATTTTGCACTAAAGGTGCAATCTGTCCAGCTTTAGTAAATTGGCCATATCTTGGTCTATATAACTCAGAATGAGTTGAAATTTTGCCCAGAGTGCAATAAGACAAAGATCTACAGTTCTTATGAAGACACCAAAGCCTAGAAAAGACCAGTAACAAGTCAAATAGCTTGCAAAATTTCGGATACCAAAACTGTCAGAATAAAAAGTTACCTAAAATTGACCAAATTTTGCACTAAAGGTGCAATCTGTCCAGCATTAATAAATTGACCATATCTTGGTCTATATAACTCAAAATGAGTTGAAATTTTGCCCAGAGTGCAATAAGACAAAGATCTACAGTTCTTATGAAGACACCAAAGCCTAGAAAAGACCAGTAACAAGTCAAATAGCTTGCAAAATTTCGGATACCAAAACTGTCAGAATAAAATGTTACCTAAAATTGACCAAATTTTGGACTAAAGGTGCAATCTGTCCAGTTTTAATAAATTGACCATATCTTGGTCTATATAAGTCAAAATGAGTTGAAATTTTGCCCAGAGTGTAATAAGACAAGGAGCTACAATTCTTATGAAGACACCAAAGCCCAGAAATGATTAGGACCAACTCAAATAGCTTGCACAATTTCGGGTACCAAAACTGCTAGAACTAAAAGTGACCTAAAATTGACCAAATTTTGGACTAAAGTTGCAATCTGTCCAGCTTTAGTAAATTGACCATATCCTGGTCTATATAACTCAGAATGAGTTGAAATTTTGCCCAGAGTGCAATAAGACAAAGAGTTACAATTCTTATAAGGACACCAAAGCCCAGATATGACCAGACCCAAGTCAAATAGCTTGCACAAATTCGGGCACCAAAACTGACAGAACTAAAAGTGACCTAAAATTGACAAATTTTGCACTAAAGGTCCAATCTGTCCAGCTTTAGTAAATTGACCATATCTTGATCTATACAGCTGAGAATGACTTGTAATTTTGCCCAGAGTGCAATAAGACAAAGGGCTACAATTCTTATGAAGACACCAAAGCCCAAAAATGACAAGAACCTAGTCAAATAGCTTGCACAAGTTCGGGTACCAAAACTGCCAGAACTAGAAGTGACCTAAAATTGACTAAATTTTGCACTAAAGGTCCAATCTGTCCAGCTTTATTCAAATGACCATATCTTGGTCTATATAACACAGAATGACAAAAAATTTTACCCAGGGTGCAATAAGACAAAGAACTACAATTCATATGAAGACACCAAAGCCCAAAAATAACCAGAACCAAGTCAAATAGCTTGCACAAGTTTGGGTACCAAAACTGCCAGAACTAAAAGCGACCTAAAATTTACCAAATTTCGCACTAAAGGTGCAATCTGTCCAGCTGTAGCAAATTGACCATATCTTGGTCTATACAACTCAGAATGACCTAAAATTTTGCCCAGAGTGCAATAAGACATAGAGTTACAATTCTTATGAAGACAGCAAAGCCCATAAATGACCAGAACCAAGTCAAATAGCTTGCACAATTTCGGGTACCAAAACTGCCAAAACTAAAAGTGACCTAAAATTGACAAATTTTGCACTAAAGGTCCAATCTGTCCAGCTTTCGTAAATTGACCATATCTTGATCTATACAACTCAGAATGACCTGAAATTCTGCCCAGAGTGCAATAAGACAAAGAGCTACAATTCTTATAAAGACACCAAAGCCCAAAAATGACTAGAACCTAGTCAAATAGCTTGCACAAGTTCGGATACTAAAACTGCCAAAACTAAAAGTGACCTAAAATTGACTAATTTTGCACTAAAGGTCAAATCTGTCCAGCTTTAGTCAAATGACCATATCTTGGTCTATATAACTCAGAATGACCGAAAATTTTGCCCAGAGTCCAATAAGACAAAGAGCTACAATTCATATGAAGACACTAAAGCCCAAAAATGACCAGAACCAATTCAAATAGCTTGCACAAGTTTGGGTACCAAAACTGCCAGAACTAAAAGCAAACTAAAATTTACCAAATTTTGCACTAAAGCTGCAATCTGTCTAGCTTTAGTAAATTGACCATATCTTGGTCGATACAACTCAGAATGACCTGAAATTTTGCCCAGAGTGCAATAAGACATAGAGTTACAATTCTTATGAAGACAGCAAAGCCCAGAAATGACCAGAACCAAGTCAAATAGCTTGCACAAGTTTGGGTACCAAAACTACCATGACTAAAAACGACCTAAAATCGATGAAATTTTGCCCTAACGGTGCAATCTGTCCAGGTTTAGTAAATTGACCATATCTTAGTCTATATAACTCAGAATGACCTGAAATTTTGCCTAGAGTGCAATAGGGCAAAGAGCTACAATTCTTATGAAGACACCAAAGCCCAGAGATGACCAGAACCAAGTCAAATAGCTTGCACAAGTTCGGGTACCAAAACTGCCAGAACTAAAAGTGACCTAAAATTGACCAAAATTTGCACTAAAGGTGCAATATGTCCAGCTTTAGTAAATTGACCATATCTTGGTCTATACAACTCAAAATGACCTGAAATTTTACCCCGAGTGCACTAAGACAAAGAGGTATATTTCTTATGAAGACACCAAAGGCCGAAAATGACCAGAACCAAGTCAAATAGCTTGCACAAGTTCGGGTGCCAAAACTGCTATAACTAAAAGTGACCTAAAATTGACCAAATTTTGCACTAAAGGTGCAATCTGTCCAGCTTTAGTAAATTGGCCATATCTTGGTCTATACAACTCAGAATGACTTGAAATTTTGCCTAGAGTGGAATGAGACATATAGCTGCAATTCTTATGAAGACACCAAAGGCTAGAATTGACCAGAGCCAAGTCATGTAGCATGCACAAATTCGGGTACCAAAACTACCATAACTAAAAGTGACCTAAAATTTACCAAAATTTGCACTAAAGTTGCAATCTATCCAGCTTTCATAAATTGACCATATCTTGGTCTATAGAACTCAGAATGACCTGAAATTTTGCCCATAGTGCAATAAGACATAGAGTAACAATTCTTACGATGACACCAAAGGCCAGAAATGACCAAAACCAAGTCAAATAGCTTGCACAAGTTCGGGTACGAAAACTGCCAGAACTAGAAGTAACCTAAAATTGACCAAATTTTGCACTAGAGGTGCAATCTGTCCAGGTTTAGTAAATTGACCATATCTTGTCTATACAACTCAGAATGACATGAAATTTTGCCCAGAGTGCAATAAGACAAAGAACTACAATTCTTATGAAGACACAAAAGCCCAGAAATGACCAGAACCAAGTCAAATAGCTTGCACAAGTTCTGGCACCCAAACTGCCATAACTAAAAGTGACCTCAAATTGACCAAATTTTACACTAAAAGTGCAATCTGTCCAACTTTAATAAATTTACCATATCTTGGTCTATATAACTCAGAATGACCTGAAATTTTGCCTAGAGTGCAGCAAGACAAAGTGCTATAACTCTTCTGAAGACACCAAAGCCCAGAAATGACAAGAACCAAATCAAATAGCTTGCACAAGTTTGGGTACCAAAACTGCCAAAACTTAAAGTGACCTAAAATTGACCAAATTTTGCACTAAAGGTGCAATCTGTCCAGCTTTAGTAAATTGACCATATCTTGGTCTATATAGCGCAGAATGAGTTGAAATTTTGCCCAGAGTGCAATAAGACAAGGAGCTACAATTCTTATGAAGACACCAAAGCCCAGAAATGACCAAACCCAAGTCAAATAGCTTGTGCAAGTTCGGGTACCAAAACTGCCATAACTAAAAGTGACCTAAAATTGACCAAATTTTGCACTAAAGGTGCAATCTGTTCAGCTTTAGTAAATTGACCATATCTTGGCCTATACAACTCAGAATGACCTAAAATTTTGCCCAGAGTGCAATAAGACAATGAGCTACAATTCTTATGAAGACAACAAAGCCCAAAAATGGCCAGAACCAAGTCAAATAGCTTGCACAAGTTTGGGCAGCAAAACTGCCAAAACTAAAAGTGACCAAAAATTGACGAAATTTTGCACTTAAGGTGCAAGCTATCCAGCTTTAGTAAATTGACCATATCTTGGTCTATACAACTCAGAATGACCTGAAATTTTGCCCAGAATGCAATAAGACAATGAGCTACAATTCTTATGCAGACACTAAAGCCCAAAAATGAGCAGAACCAACTCAAATAGCTTGCACAAGTTTGGGTACCAAAACTGCCAGAACTAAAAGTGACCTAAAATTGACCAAATTTTGCACTAACGGTGCAATCTGTCCAGCTTTAGTAAATTGACCATATCTTGGTCTATACAACACAGAATGACCTGAAATCTTGCCCAGAGTGCAATAAGACATTGAGCTACAATTCTTATGAAGACACCAAAGGCCAGAAAAGACCAGAACCAAGTCAAATTCCTTGCACAAGTTCAGGCACCAAAACTTCCAGAACTAAAAGTGACCTAAAATTGATCAAATTTCGCACTAAATGTACAATCTATCCAGCTTTAGTAAATTTACCATATCTTGGTCTATACAATTTAGAATGACCTGAAATTTTGCCCAGAGTGCAATATGACAAAGAGCTACAATTCTTATGAAGACACCAAAGCCCAGAAATGACCAGAACCAAGTCAAATATCTTGCACAATTTCGGGTACCAAAACTGTCAGAACTAAAAGTGACCTCAAATTTACCAAATTTTGCACTAAAGGTGTAATCTGTCCAGCTTTACAAAATTGACCATATCTTGGTCTATACAACTCAAAATGACCTAAAATTTTGCCCAGAGTGTAATAAGACATAGAGTTACATTTCTTATGAAAACTCCAAAGCCCAGAAATGACCAAAACCAAGATAAATAGCTTGCACAATTTCGGATACCAAAACTGCCAGAACTAAAAGTGACCTAAAATTGACCAAATTTTGCACTAAAGGTGCAATCTGTCTAGCTTTAGTAAATTGACCATATCTTGGTCTATATAACTCAGAATGACCTGAAATTTTGCCCAGAGTGCAATAAGACAAAGAGCTACAACTCTTATAAAGACACCAAAGCCCAGAAATTGCCAGAACCAAGTCAAATAGCTTGCATAATTTTGGGTACCAAAACTGCCATAACTAAAAGTGACCTAAAGTTGACCAAATTTTGCACTAAAGGTGCAATGTCACACCTTACCCCTCTATAAGGCATAACATGATCCCCTAGAATACTTAATGAACTGCTGAACTTCAACTACCGATAACTCATTAAGTGACCTACAAGGGATTTTAAAACAATTTTCTTACATTTTGGAAGTGGTGAGCATTTTGGTAGGAATTAAAAACCATTTATTCAAAGTTTAAATACTAGTAAAAATTTTTGTCCATTTTAATTTTGCCACAAATTTTATAAAAATTTTAACAGAGTTCCATTTGTATTTGGAGAAAACAGTTCTTCAAATACCTGAAAAAAACACTTCCAATAATTTTCTCAACTCCCAACCTTCAATTAACCTCAAATCAACTCAATTCAATTCACTTCAAAATAATTCCACAATCCAAATCAAAATTTATCATCTCAAAATATTTAATAACTTCATTCACAAGGCATAAAGTATGAAATTCACAAGTACAAATATTAATTTATAGAAGGAAATCCAAAAATAATAATATTACAATTTATTTTACAACTGCTCAACTTTACATTGATACATAAAGCATTATAATATTTACATCAAAATTTACTACAAGGGTATAAAATAATACCCGTACAAAAAGACCAGTGTAGTCCTCAATTCAATAGCAGCTCACTCTGCTGCTTTCTCCTTGCTCTTATCTGCGATAGCAAAATAAGCTATCGCTGAGTATAAAAATACTCAGTGGTGCACAATAAAAATTTGAAATACAATACATAAATCATTCATTATCAAAACTCAGTTTAAATATTTCTCAATCATATTTCACAAATTATTAAAGCTCATAATAACACAATTTAGTGAAATAATTTAAGAAACTTAGTGTTGCCAATTCATACACAACTTAAGCCATGACACAAAATTTCCGACTAATGCCGTGTTGTACACCACGACAAAGCAATCTACAACCCCATTAATCGAAATCAATGAGGGAGGTGGCTAGCTAGCCAATGAGTACTCATCCGATCTCAACCTCAACTAGGAAGCCAGAGAGGGAGGAAAATAAACGATCTCAACCCCATAAATGGAGGAGGAATAATGTGATACTGTCATGCTAAGTGTGAACACAAAATCAATTCAAAACAATTTATTTAAATAATTTATGAGAAATCTGATCAATTTCCAAAGTCATATTTGTGATTATAAAATGGCAACACAGTACATAATTAATCACAGAAGCCAAATTTTTGATAATAAAATATTTAAACATGAATTATTGTGCACAGACCTTACGTGAGTCGCCTCTAGGCCTTGACTCAGTCTCTTAGAGCTTCCAAGCCTTTTTCAGCTGAAACACACAGTTTCATAGTGTTTCAGTACCATAACTTAGCATAAATCCAAAAATAAATTAGCTTCACTTTTACCTAGCTTTAATGTGCTAAATTCGACGTTCTCAAAGTTTTTGTGTTTCGAGTTACTATTCACTACACTATTCAAGTCAAATTGTTGACTTTTTAAGGCTTAATAGGTATGGGAACTCCAACTTCACCCACATACCACATTTTGGTCATTAAATTTGTTGGTTTTGGTCGTTTTCTCAAAGCTTAAGTCCTTTAGGCAAAATTATCAAATTTTCAGTTTTGGTGTCCCTAGTTGCACTGTTCCGTTGGTCATTCTACTGTTAGAATTTGGCAAACCTTTCTCCATAGAAAATGTTCCCTATTGTCTTAAGTTTATTCTCCTTTTTGAATCACTCCAATTGGAGTTTTGTAGCTCAAGTTATGGCCATTTGAACCATGGCTGCCGGATTGGACACAACCCAGATTTTCTGGGATATTTTGGTGTTGGCAGTTTTGGGTCACCAACTTGGGGTGGCCAAATGGCTTGGTTTCTGGCAGAATTTGGGCTTGTGTTCTTCATGAAAGTTTTAAGTCTATATCTCATCTAATATCTGGTAAAATTTCAAGTCATTTTGACCTGCCTAGCTCGATTTATGACCAAATGAACAAACACTGTTCATTTGGTCAGTTTGTACAGGGCAGCCTGCAATTTTTCAACTTTGGTCAATTTGTTCACTAGGTTTTGGTCACTTTTTGGGCATAATTCCGAAATGAAAATTGTGTCATTTATTGTCTATTTTCATCCCCAATTGGTCCCATACCAATTGGACTTGTAAAATTTCAGTTTTGGTCCCTCAAAGTTGACTTGGTCATGCTGCCAGCAGCATGACCACACTCCCTCTGAATTTGACTTTAATTCCAACCATTCCAACACAACTTATTTGGTCACAAATGACCATTTTTCACTTCACAATAGGTCAAAAACATCATTTACTCATTTCTCACATTTTTGGTCCATAAACCCTAGGTCCCAAAACCCTAACTTACTAAATTATTGCATTTAACTAATTTCAAAGCTCTCAACTATAATCATTCAACTAATGGAGGTCCATAAACTCATTCAAATCCATCAAACCATGCAAATCATACTCCCCTTCAAGCTGGGTGAAATTTCAGTTTGGTCCTCCCCACATATTTTTATTTCATTTCTTTAGTTTCTAAGCTCATTTCAATAACTAAATATGCATTTAAAGTAGAAAATTGAAAGTTAGCATACTAACCTTTCTTAGAACTTCAAATCTCTATCTTTTGTTCTTCTTTTCTCTTTCAATCTTCTTCTTAAGTTGAGATAACAAGCTTTAGTAAGGTTTTTGTGGGAGTTATTAAGGTTGAGTGAAGAAATTTAAGCTTGAGATGGGTCTGATCGATACCTCCTCAACATAGACACATGGAAGACATTATGTATCTTCTCCAACTCTGGAGGTAGTGCCAAACGATATGCCAAAGGACCCACTCTTTCCAGAACCTCATATGGCCCGGTAAAACGAGGACTTAGTTTCCCCTTTCTGCCGAATCTCATAATCCTCTTCCAAGGAGAAACCTTGAGGAAAACTTTCTCACCCACTGCATACTCAATATCCCTTCTTTTCAAATCAATATAGGACTTCTGACGGTCTGATGCAGTTTTAAGTCGATCTCTGATCACCCTGATTTTCTCTTCAGTCTATTGAACAATTTCAGGTCCAATCATTTTTCTTTCACCTACGTCATCCCAACACAACGGGGTTCTACATTTTCTGCCATACAAAGCTTCATATGGAGGCATCCTAATGCTTGATTGGTAGCTGTTATTATAAGCAAACTCAATCAAAGGCAAGTGTGTATCCCAACTGCCCTCAAACTCAATCACACAAGCTCGTAGCATATCCTCCAAGATCTGAATTACCCTCTTAGACTTGCCATCTGTCTGTGGGTGGAATGCCGTACTGAAGTTCAATCTAGTTCCTAGGACTCTCTGAAGACTACCCCAGAATCTAGAAGTGAACCTAGGATCTCTGTCTGATACAATGGATACTGGCACTCCATGAAGCCTCACAATCTCATCGATGTACAACCTGGCCAATCTGTCTAAACTGTAGTCCATTCGGACTGGCAAAAAATGAGCAGACTTAGTTAGTCTGTCGACAATGACCCATACTGCATCACGACTCTTCTATGTTTTTGGAAGTCCCATTACAAAATCCATTGTTATTCTTTCCCATTTCCATTCTAGTATTGGTAGTGGATGTAACAACTAAGTGGGTACTTGATGCTCTGCCTTTATTTGCTGACAAGTTAGGCATTTGGATAGAAACTCTGCCACATCTCTTTTTAAACCCATCCACCAGTAATGCTCTTTTAGCCCTCTATACATTTTTGTACCCCCAGGGTGCATGGAAAAAGGAGACTCATGTGCTTCCTTCAAAATGATCCACCTCAAATCAACATCATTAGGAACACACATTTTGCCCTAGTGTAGCAGTAAACCATCATCTTTGATTGAGAATTCTAGTTTTTTGCCCTGCCGGACTTCTTCCAATAGCTTCTGATACCTTTCATCATTCTGAGCAGCCATTCTGATCTGATTAATCAACACTGGTTGTACATGCCATGCAACTGTTGTCTGCCTCTCATCATTAATCTCTAAACTGGCATGTAATGATCTCAACTCATGTACCAAAGACAAAGGAGTAACCCGTAGACTTGCCATAGTCTTGCGACTTAGGGCGTCAGTTATAACATTAGCTTTCCCTGGCTGATAGTCTATCAGACAATCATAATCTTTTATCAACTCCAACCATCTCCTTTGTCTCAAATTCAACACTTTCTGGGTGCTCAAATACTTCAAACTCTTATGATCTGTGTAGATGTAGCACTTCTCCCCATACAAATAATATCTCTAGATCTTTAGAGCAAACACAATAGCTGTAAGCTCCAAATCATGTGTTGGATAATTCCTCTCATGCAGTTTTAGCTGGCGTGATGCATAGGCAATAACATTTCGATCTTGCATCAACACACAACCTAACCCATTGTGAGAAGCATCGTTGTAAATTGTATATTATTTACTCGGTGTAGGTAAAGTTAGGACTGGAGCCTCAGTCAAACATCTATTCAATTCATCAAAACTTTGCTGGCATTTGTCCGTCCATTGAAATTTCACATCCTTTCTAAGTAGCTTGGTCAATGGAGATGCTAACATGGAGAATCCCTTCACAAATCGACGGTAGTATCCAGCTAACCCCAGAAAACTGCGAATCTCTGTGACATTTCTGGGTGGCTTCCAATTAAGGACAGCTTCAATCTTGCTAAGATCTACCTTAATACCCTCTGCTGATACTATGTGCCCTAAAAAGGATACGACAATTTGGCGTATAGCTATTTCTCCCTCAAAGTCTGCAGTACCATCCGCAGATGTCTATCATGCTCTTCTACATTCCTCGAATAGACCAATATATCATCAATAAATACCACAACAAACTGGTTGAGGTATGGTCTGAAAATAGTGTTCATCATATCCATAAAAGCAGCCGGAGCATTAGTTAACCCGAATGGCATGACCAAGAACTCATAATGGCCATAGTGGGTTCTGAAGGCAGTTTTAGGAATACTCTGCTATTGTACTTTCAGTTGATCTCAGGTCAATTTTGGAGAACACAGTTGCACCTCTCAACTGATCAAATAAGTCATCAATGCGGGGCAATGGGTATCTATTCTTTATTGTCACCTTATTCAACTGCCGATAGTCAATGCATAACCGGAGAGTGCTATCCTTCTTCTTTACAAACAATACTGGTGCTCCCAAGGTGACACATTAGGGTGGATAAAGCCCTTATTAAGCAGCTCTTGCAACTATACTTTCAATTCTTTTAGTTCTGCTAGTGCCATTCTGTATGGCGTTATGGAGATTGGGTCCACACCAGGCATAACATCAATTTCAAACTGCACTTCTCTTTCTGGAGGTAATCCTGGCAATTCATCAGGAAACACATCCGGAAAGTCACATACAGTAGGAATTTCCCTCAGTGCTGGACTCCCAACTTGGGTGTCTATCACATGTGCCAAGTATGTCTCACACCTTTTCCTGATCATTTTTCTGGCCAGTGCAGCTGAAATGATGTTTGAAGGCAATAGCTGCCTCTCCCCATGAATTACTACATCACCATACTGAGGAAGACCAAAAGTGATCTTGATCTCTGATCAATCATGGCGTGATGCCTGGCTAACCAATCTATGCCCAAGATAATGTCATAATCTCTGAAGGGCATTTCAATTAAATCAGACAGAAAGGTGTGTCCTTGGATCACCAAAGGACAGTCCCTATATAGCCTATTTACCCTGACCTCCTGGCTTAACGGACTAGTTACTAGCACATCATAGTCCATTGGTACACACTGAATAGCAGTATAACACATTACACTAGCACTAACATATGAATGTGTGGAGCCAGGATCAAATAACACATGTACATCTTGGTCAAGGATGGAGAAATTACCAGCTACAACGTCTGATGTTTCAGCCTCCTCCCTCTGACGCATGGTATACACTCTGAATGGTGCACCACTGGATACTGGTTGGTTAATAGTGCTTTGACTTCCAGGACTGTTACCAGGACCCCTACCTCTGCCTCTACCTCTAGCAGCTGACTGTAACCCTCTAGGTGCAGAGACTTGGGCTGATCCTTCAGATGTAACAAAAGGTCCAGACCGGCGCGGACTAGTACAATCTTTAGCGAAATGTCTGCTCCCTCTACAGTTAAAACATGTACCGGTGGCCTTAAAACAAACCCCACTGTGAGTTCTACCACAAGTTTCACACTGTCGTACTGATAGAGCTCCTCGGGGTGCTTGCTGGGTCTACTGACCAGACCGGGGTGCTCTTTGGCCAGAAAATTTGCCTCTGCCAAATCTACGGGAGCTGGTCCCCCAAACTATTTCCTCTTTCCAAAACCACTCTCAGATGCTTGTCTCGTAGTCTTTTCAGTCTTCTCTTTCTCCAGTGTACCCTTCTTCACTGCCCCTTCTGATTCTATCCTTTCTAGTTCCAGGGCCTGTGAGATCAACTCAGTAAAATTTTGATGTCGGAAACCCACGACTTGCATCCTCAGATTCAGCCTTAACCCGGACACAAATCTCTTATATCTATCTCTGGGGGTGGAGACTAAGCTTCCAGCATAGTGGCTTAGCCTTGAGAAGTCTCTCTCATACTCTGCTATGGTTTTGTCTCCTTGTTTCAAACTCAAGAATTCTTGTAATTTCATATCTACATATGCATCAAGAACCCATTTCTGCCTGAATTCCCTCAGCAAGTCTGTCCATGTCAGCATAAGTGGCTCAACCAGGCTATGGGGGATGGTCTTCCACCATTCATATGCATACTCTTGGAGAAGTGATACTGAATACTCAAATTTTAATTCTTCAGTACACTGCAGCTTCCTGAAAACCCGTTCCATTCTTTCCAACCACTGTTTTGCCTCCAGTGGATCCATAGTGCCTTTAAACTCGATGGCCCCAAATTTCATCAATTTTTCATATTGCCGAGTTGAGGGCTGTGGTTGTGCTACAGGTACTTGCATTTGAGCTTAGGGTGGCACATTACCCGCCATTTGCTGGAAAAACGCAGCCATCTGCTGTACAAACTGAGCAGGGAACTGTGGTGATAGAGTAGGGGCTAGAGTGGCTGACCCACTCACGTTCTGGAGTGCTGGGGCTTCCCCTTGAACCTCAGCCTCAACAGATTGTTCTTCGGAATGATCTCCTCCTTCCATTTTGTTTTCCCAAAATTTCTACTTCCTGAGATCAAACATAAGGAGGTTGACCTCCGTTAGTGCATATTCATGATGTAAATATGTCATACGTATCAATTAAAGACATTTGAGCAGTTGTACTTGTCAATAAAATATTCATACACATAGTCAAAATTTATTGAAAAACCATGCTCTGATACCACTAAAACATGTCACACCTTACCCCTCTATAAGGCATAATATGATCCCGTAGAATACTTAATGAACTACTAAACTTCACCTACCGATAACTCATTAAGTATCCTACAAGAGATTTTAAAATAATTTTCTTACATTTTGGAAGTGGTGAGCATTTTGGTAGGAATTAAAAACCATTTATTCAAAGTTTAAATACTAGTAAAAATTTTTGTCCATTTTAATTTTGCCGCAAATTTTATAAAAATTTTTACAGAGTTCTGTTTGTATTTGGAGAAAACAGTTCTTCAAATACCTGAAAAAAACACTTCCAATAATTTTCTCAACTCCCAACCTTCAATTAACCTCAAATCAACTCAATTCAATTCACTTCAAAATAATTCCACAATCTAAATCAAAATTTATCATCTCAAAATATTTAATAACTTCATTCACAAGGCATAAAGTATGAAATTCACAAGTACAAATATTAATTTACAGAAGGAAATCCAAAAATAATAATATTAAAATTTATTTTACAATTGCTCAACTTTACATTGATACATAAAGCATTATAATATTTACATCAAAATTTACTACAAGGGTATAAAATAATACCCATACAAAAAGACCAGTGTAGTCCTCAATTCAATAGCAGCTCACTCTGCTGTTTTCTCCTTGCTCTTATCTGCGACAGCAAAATAAGCTATCACTGAGTATAAAAATACTCAGTGGTGCACAATAAAAATTTGAAATACAATACATAAATAATTCATTATCAAAACTCAGTTTAAATATTTCTCAATCACATTTCATAAATTATTAAAGCTCATAATAACACAATTTAGTCAAATAATTTAAGAAACTTAGTGTTGCCAATTCATACACAACATAAGCCATGACACAAAATTTTTGACCAATGCCGTGTTGTACATCACAACAAAGCAATCTACAACCCCATTAATCGAAATCAATGATGTAACACCCTCCCGGTAGCCACTCCGTACATTCTACTGTTCCGGCGACCGGTGTCGGTCCGGACAGCTAGAACATTCGGAAAAATATTTAAACTAAAGTGAGGGACCATAATTAACTCAAATATTAATAAGAAAAATTTAATAAAAATTTTAGAAATAAAATACAACCAAGTTAAACGAGCCGGTGCCCTAGCGAGGGGTAACTCAGAGGGAAGTTGCGGTTCTCGCAACGAGGAGCCCTAGACCCGGGGGAAAAATTATAAAATAATTTTTGGGACTCCAGAGAAGGGTCATTGAGGTTCCCATCGCATTAGAATGCCAAGAAAATATTTAGAAAAAATTTTCAATCGGTACAGACAATTTTGACTCGTTAAGCCAAACGGAGGGCATTTTGGTCATTTCGCCTTCAGAGGTGATTTTTGGCCGACTTGTCCAGTTAAGTAAATAATTAATATGACATAAAATATGAATAAACATTACTAAAAATTAAATTGAAATTGAGTAGAGAAGAAAAGAAAAGAAAATGAGAATAAATATCAATTTTGACATCATATGATGTCATTTAAAGGAATTCCCACCAATCACATTAAAGCATAACTTAAGTAAGTGATAAAAGAAGACAAATAACACCAAAAAAAGGAAAAAACAATCTGTTTCTTCCCCAAATGAAAGAGTAGTCGTTTCCCTCTTTTCCCATAGCCAAACCTCCATTGATTTTCAATCCAAAGCTCAAATTCCCTCTTCCTTTCACCCTAAAACCCTAGAGACCTTTCACTAAAATTTGTCCTTACACCTTAAACAACCTTTTGGCAGCCTAGAAAGTGAAGGAAAGTGAAGATTTAACTTGGGAAAATTCTGCCACTTAAAGGTTAGTGCACTATATACCTAAAACTCTTTAATTTCATGAATAGGAACTTGAATATAGTAAGAAAATGAAATTTAAATGAACAAAACTCATGTGTATGTGTACATGAATTTCAGATGCCCTATTGAAGGAATAGGAATGAGTGTTTTTTATGAGCTTGGAGTGAACTAGAAACCATGTTTGAAGTTTATAAACATAAGAATAGTGAATTAGTAGCTAACTAAGGTAAATTGTATAAATCATAACTTTGAACTAGGGTTTTGGGAGTAAAATGTGAACTTGGCTTATGCAATTGTTAAAGAACATTCTAATGGTCAATTAGTGACCATTTGAGGAGATTTGACCATAATATGGACTGAAAAATAGCATAGCAAAGTGAATGACTATGCTGCCTAGGGACAGCAGCAATGGACTGAGATTTCAGTCCATTTACACAGCCATAACTTTGGCTGTGTTGGTCCAATTGGTGTTTGGCCAATTGGGCATGAAACTAGGCTTATAATGGCACATTTTTGCTGAAGAAACCATGCCCAAAAGACCAAAGCAAGAGGACCAAAAGTTGGCCCGAATCCGGATCCCCTGCAACAGCACCTGCAGAAATGACCAAATGAACAGTAACTGTTCATTTGGCCATAACTCACTGTAGAAATGGTCAATTGAACTGAAATTTTTACAGCAATAAGTTAAGACATAGAAAAACAACTTTCATGAAGAAACCTACCCCAAATTATGGCCAGAACCTATTCCAAAATGCAATCACAATCACTGTTCATGGTACTGTAGATTTGGTAATTTCTGCAGAATGGAAATCCGGCCAGCTGTGGTTTTTGGACCATATCTGGAGCTTCAAAACTCCAAATGGAGTGATTCAAAAAAGGAAATTAAACTAGACAAAATAAGGAACAACTTTCATGTTTTCCATTTCTTCAAATTCCCACTAAAACAGTGTCCAATAGAACAGTAAAGTTGAGTTCCAAAAACTGAAAATTCTGCTTCCCTTGGTTTAAACTTTGAAATGGTATAAATGCTTAATGCCAACAAGTTTTGAATGCAAAATGTGGTATGTTGGGAGTGCCAAAGTCAATGTACATATTTTCTATCTAAAAGTCAACATTTTTGTTGACCAATGAGGTGAATAGTGATACCAAAACTTGAAATTCACAAATTGAAGAATTTAAAAGTTTCAAATGCCCTAGTATACCTAACAAGATTGGTTTGGATAGTTTGGCATGCCAATAGGGTTCGATTAGCGATCGCACATGGCAATATGCCATTCCGTGATTTTATGGCTATTAGCCAATCTGAACTTCCATTGAGACTTGGCCTTGTGCACGATATTGTTTACTGACTTGTTAGCTATTACATTGCACCGGGAGATGCATATGTGACCGATGGTGTGACGGCCCGAGGTACTTGATACCCAGTGCCAGTTTACCCGTTTATCCAGTCCAGTCGTCTAGTGTAGGTTACTTGGGCAACCAAATGAATGAAAGTGAACAAAATTAATGAAATGATGGATATACCAATACCAAACAAACAAATCATACACATTCTATACATATTTATTTTCTGCTATTTTCTTTTATTATATTATTGCACCACTAAGCATTATTGCTTAGCGCGTTGCTTTTGCCACGCGTAGGTACTGGAGATACAGATCGTGAGCCCAGTAGACCACAGACTGGGTGAGTCCATCCTGCAGTTCTGCACAGTGTCCGTGTCACCTCACCACCTGCAGTGCATTGGTAGGACACTAGGTGTCATTTTGATATTTTGTAGCTAATTTTTACTTTCTCATATGTAATTAAACTTATGTAATGTATTTTGATGTTCATGTAAATAATGAAAGTTATGGTTATGAATGCAAAATTTGAGCATTTATTTATTGTTTGTATATGAGAAATGGATGTTTGAGAAATGAAAAGGTTATTGAGAACTGAAATTGAGAAATGTTGTGGATATCTTGATATTGAGATTTTGTTGATGAATTGAAGTTGGGATTATTTGGAAATTATTTGGAAATATTTTTAACAGGTTCCGAAGAACTTTTTTCTCCATTTTTAGCGGGTACTCTGCCGAATTTTCTTTAAAATATCCGGAACCTCAAATAAACTATAATTTCAATAAATGAACTATATTTCACAAATTATATTCAAAACTTTGACAAAAAAAAATTTTAATTAAGGTAAAATAGAGTGTGCCGGTACACCGTGTGACATAGCTTACTCGGATACACTGTAGCCGAGTAAGGGGTGTCACAAATGAGGGAGGTGGCTAGCTAGCTAATGAGCACTCATCCGATCTCAATCTCAACTGGGAAGCCAGAGAGGGAGGAAAATAAAAGATCTCAACCCCATAAATGGAGACTGTCATGCTAAGTGTGAACACAAAATCAATTCAAAACAATTTATTTAAATAATTTATGAGAAATCTGATTAATTTCCAAAGTCATATTTGCGATTATAAAATGGCAACACAGTACATAATTAATCACAGAAGCCAAATTTTTGATAATAAAATATTTAAACAAGAATTATTGTGCACAGACCTTACGTGAGTCGCCTCTAGGCCTTGACTCAGTCTCTTAGAGCTTCCAAGCCTTTTTCAGCTGAAAAACACAGTTTCATAGTGTTTCAGTACCATAACTTAGCATAAATCCAAAAATAAATTAGCTTCACTTTTACCTAGCTTTAATGTGCTAAATTCGACGTTCTCGAAGTTTTTGTGTTTCGAGTTACTATTCACTATACTATTCAAGTCAAATTGTTGACTTTTTAAGGCTTAATAGGTATGGGAACTCCAACTTCACCCACAAACCACATTTTGGTCATTGAATTTGTTGGTTTCGGTCGTTTTCTCAAAGCTTAAGTCCTTTAGGCAAAATTGTCAAATTTTCAGTTTTGGTGTCCCTAGTTGCACTGTTCCGTTGGTCATTCTACTATTAGAATTTGGCAAACCTTTCTCCATAGAAAATGTTCCCTATTGTCTTAAGTTTATTCTCCTTTTTGAATCACTCCAATTGGAGTTTTGTAGCTCAATTTATGGCCATTTGAACCATGGCGGCCAGATTGGACACAACCCAGATTTTCTGGGAAATTTTGGTGCTGGCAGTTTTGGGTCACCAACTTGGGGTGGCCAAATGGCTTGGTTGCTGGCAGAATTTGGGCTTGTGTTCTTCATGAAAGTTTTAGTTCTATATCTCATCTAATCTCTGGTAAAATTTCAGGTCATTTTGACCTGCCTAGCTCGATTTATGACCAAATGAACAAACACTGTTCATTTGGTCAGTTTGTACAGGGCAGCTTGCAATTTTTCAACTTTGGTCAATTTGTTCACTAGGTTTTGGTCACTTTTTGGGCATGCTTCCGAAATGAAAATTGTGTCATTTAGTGTCTATTTTTATCCCCAATTGGTCGCATACCAATTGGACTTGTAAAATTTCATTTTTGGTCCCTCAAAGTTGACTTGGTCATTCTGCTAGCAGCATGACCACACTCCCTCCGAATTTGACTTTAATTCCAACCATTCCAACACAACTTATTTGGTCACAAATGACCATTTTTCACTTCACAATAGGTCAAAAACATCATTTACTCATTTCTCACATTTTTGGTCCATAAACCCTAGGTCCCAAAACCCTAACTTACTAAATTATTGCATTTAACTAATTTCAAAGCTCTCAACTATAATCATTCAACTAATGGAGGTCCATAAACTCATTCAAATCCATCAAACCATGCAAATCATACTCCCCTTCAAGCTGGGTGAAATTTCAGTTTGGTCCTCCCCACATATTTTTATTTCATTTCTTTAGTTTCTAAGCTCATTTCAATAACTAAATATGCATTTAAAGTAGAAAATTGAAAGTTAGCATACTAACCTTTCTTAGAACTTCAAATCTCTATCTTTTGTTCTTCTTTCCTCTTTCAATCTTCTTCTTAAGTTGAGATAACAAGCTCTAGTAAGGTTTTTATGGGAGTTATTAAGGTTGAGTGAAGAAATTTAAGCTTGAGTGCAAGCTTTAATGGTGGGCCATTCATGGAGATGAGAGGGAAAGAGTGAGGCGGCAACAATGGGAAGAAGGAGAGCTTTTAGTTTTTTTTTTTTAATTTTTCTATTAGTTCTTTAATTTAATTCTCGATTCTGAAATTTTCTTTTCTCTGATTTTATTTGACAGTTAGGTCAGGAGTCAGCTCTCGGGTCAATTGACCAAATTGTCCCTCGCCGGTTCATCCCGATTTGCAAATAATTCAATATTTATTCCGGCTCCCTGACCTAATTATTTGACTGACTTAACAGATCTTTTTCATGATTTTCTCATTTCCACTGTGTTCATAAAGGACCTAAGGACTGCAGCGTCACATTTTACAGTTCGAAATTTGAGTTTAAAATGACTTCGCAGTCCTTCCCGAGAAGGTCACCCATCGCTGTGACTCTCGGCTCATTTAACTTCTTATATTCTGTTTTTCTTATTTATACTTAACTAATTGGCAATTACTACTTATTTGTATTTATGGCTTCTCTAGTTGTTTTAAGTGTGGTTCTAATCCCCTTAATTGTCCAGACCGACACCGGTCACCGAAACAATGAAATATACCAGGCTATACAAATAGAGGTGTTACATGCAATCTGTCCAGCTTTAGTAAATTGACCATATCTTGGTCTATACAACTCAGAATGAGCTAAAATTTTGCCCAGAGTGCAATAAGACAAAGAGCTACAATTCTTATGAAGACACCAAAGCCCAGAAATGACCAGAACCAAGTCAAAGAGCTTGCACAATTTCGGGTACCAAAACTGCCAAAAATAAAAGTGACCTAAAAATAATCAAATTTTGCACTAAAGGTGCAATCTATCCAGCTTTAGTAAATTAATCATATATTGGTCTATATAACTCAGAATGAACTGAAATTTTGCTCAGAGTGCAATAAGACAAAGAGCTACAATTCTTATGAAGACACCAAAGCCTAGAAAAGACCAGAACCAAGTCAAATATCTTGCACAAGTTTGGGTACCAAAACTGCCAGAACTAAAAGTAACGTAAAATTTAACAAATTTTGCACTAAAGGTGCAATCTATCCAGCTTTAGTAAATTGACCATATCTTGGCCTGTACAACTCAGAATGAACTGAAATTTTGCCCAGAGTGTAATAAGACATAGAGCTACAATTCTTATGAAGACACCAAAGCCTAAAAATGACCAGAACCAAGTCAAATAGCTTGCACAAGTTCGGGTACCAAAACTGCCAGAACTAAGAGTGACCTAAAATTGACCAAATTTTGCACTAAAGGTGCAATCTGTCTAGCTTTAGTAAATTGACCATATCTTGGTCTATACAACTCAGAATGACCTGAAATTTTGCCCATAGTGCAATAAGACAAAGAGCTACAATTCTTATGAAGACACCAAAGGCCAGAAATGACCAGAATCAAGTCAAATAGCTTGCACAATTTCGGGTGCCAAAACTGCCAGAACTAAAAGTGACCTAAAATTGACCAAATTTTGCACTAAAGGTGCAATCTGTCCACCTTTAGTAAATTGACCATATCTTGGTCTATACAACTCAGAATGACCTGAAATTTTGCCCAGAGTGCAATAAGACATAAAGCTACAATTCTTATGAAGACACTAAAGCCCAGAAATGACCAGAACCAAGTCAAATAGCTTGCACAAGTTCGGGTACCAAAACTGCTAGAACTAAAAGCGACCTAAAATTTACCAAATTTTGCACTAAAGGGGCAATCTGTCCAGCTTTAGTAAATTGACCATATCTTGGTCTATACAACTCAGAATGACTTAAAATTTTTCCTAGGGTGCAATAAGACATGGGGTTACAATTTTGCTTCTTTGACCAGAAGGTAAAAACCAAGAGAAATAGGACTTTAAGCTAGACTAATCTAGCACAAAAAAATTGAGAATTTGACATTTACATACAATGATGCTTGAAGCAATTTGGCAATGAATGAAAAATTTTAAAAGTGGTAAATTGCACTATATTGGCAGCATATTGAATTATGAATTGTGACATGTTGATACTAGAATCAACTTATGCATGATGTATGAAAAGGTCAAAATTTTCCTTGACTAATGAATTGTTTAATAACCAGTAAACCCTAAAAATAAATATTTAATCTTATGCTATGCCCTAATTTGCCTAGTTGACTAGTTTGGATAGGTTGGCATGCCAATAAGATTCTGACAACTGTTCTGTGACTGACTTTACGTCATATTGTGTTTTATGGCTTATTATGCCATACTATGATTTTAATAGCCTATGGCTATACGGATTGTGTTATTATACTCGGCTTAATGCTTGATTGATTATATGGCTTTTTAGCCACACTGTTTGCACACCGGGAGATACTTTGTGACTGATGGTGTGACGGCCCGAGGTACTAGGTACCCAGTGCTAGTATATCCGTTTATCCAGTCTGATTAGTGTATAGGCTATATGGGCAGTCATTTAAAACATTATTCAATTCAGGAAGCTAAGTTAAGTCAAGTATAATGAAATTTCAGTACAATTAAATTAAGTATTGAATGAATGAGTAAAAGAGATTAGCAAAAGAAACATAAGAAAAACATAAATTGCAGAACCGTAGAGACTTGAAATACAATACAGTTAGAATAATTTGTATATGAGCAGTATTATTGAAAAGTTATAAACTAAGCACTTCCAAAGAGGAACAAACTAGTATATAAGATCATTGATACTAAAAATACCATACCAAATTAAATTGATTCCTGAGTATCCGAATTATGATTTATTTCTTTCTTGATTTGTATATATTATTTCTTGTTATACTATTGCACCACTAAGCAGAAATGCTTAGCACGATAGAATTGCTTCCTCGCGCAGGTACTGAAGGTAAAACCAGTACACTGTCGACTGAGATTTTTAGAGTCCAGATTTGCAGAAGTGTCAGAAGAGTTCAAGATTGTCACCTCCTCAGCAATGCATGTAGATAGGGCTCATTTTAAGCATGTTTTTCTAATCTGTACATTATAATTACTGCTTATATTGTAATGTGAATTAGTAACTGTAATTTCATTTGTATATCCTGTAGTTGACAAATTTATGTACTTAATTGGCAAATTATATATGTTAATGAAATATAAAAATTCTAATATCTGAGTTGATTATGTAATCATAATGATCCTGAATGAGATTGAGTTTGAGAAATTTTGAGACTGAATCTGAGTTTGAGAAACTGTTGAGAATGCTTTGAGACAATCTGAGTTATGAATTTGAGTATATATTAAAATTATTTTTGGCAGGTTCAGAAGAACTGTTAGTTCAAATTACTGCCGGCACTCTGCTGGATTGTCATTAAAATTTTTGAATTTTCCAAATTAGTCAGATTTTGATAAACAGTAAAAATAGCCTAAACCTCAGATAAAGTTTTTGAACAAGTAAATCTAGAACTATAATGAAATTAGATAAGATCAGGTACTCCGGCACTCCGTGTGACACGCCTTGCTCGGCTACACTGTAGACGAGTGAGGGGTGTTACAGAGCTGGAGTCATGGTTTATTTCAAACCCCATTTGCTATGAATATTATGTTCTCTTTTAATTCCAGTTCTTGATTAAAAAGATTTTCTCATCAGAAAATCTTTTCTGATTAAATCTATCTGTCTTGGCCAGGAACTTGAAACATCAAGAACAATTAAATGAACATAGGATTTTATCCCTATTTACTTAAAGGAATAGATTCCATCTTGATCAACACCTACCTCCATATATAACTAGTAGGAGCCAACACATGCCCATATACCCATACACAGTACAATTGTAAAACCTGTAACATCCTCCCTGTACGTATTCTGTACGTTCTGTTGCTCTAGTAGCCAAATAACAGTCCAGGCAAGTCAGGATGTCTGGAACTACACTTTAGTGATAGTGAACAGACATATAATGATGGAATAAAAAAAAATATAAGAACAATCAAAGAAAAATGAAAGAGAGAAAATGAAACTAAGTTAAACGAGCCGGCACCGCAACGATGGGTTACTGCACTGGGAAGGCCGTTGCCGACCCCAAGACCGTGGGGAACCCTCGGAATTTAATCTCGGGACGTAAGTAAAGGTATATTGAAATATAATTGACACTATAATTATGAAAGAAAAATTAATAAATTAGTATAAAGAAAAATGAAAAATCGAGAAATAGATAAAAATCGGTGTTACCGAAAAATCGGGAATATAACCTGAAGTGGGGCATTTTGGTCATTTGACACCAAGAGTTTCCTTTTGATCTCAATGTCCATTAAAAATAAATGATATTGCACTTAGGAAATTTCATGAAAAATTAAAATGGGATACAATATGTAAATAGTAAAAGAATGGAGCTAAATGAGCAAATAAGGAAACTTTAACTAATTAACCATTAAACTATTACTTAGTGCTCCACTAACTCCAGCCATGGGACATTTATCTAAGCCTTGGGATAGCTGAATCATCATCTTCAACCTTGCTCCATAAACCAGCCGAAACTCTCACCATGGAAACCACCATTGCTGCCCCATATGCAACCTTCATTGGTGCATGATCAAGCCACCATTTCCACTTGGTTCCTTCATTAAAGCTTGCCTACTTACCTTGGAAAAGATATTGGGAACAAGAAAAACAAGATTTGGTGAAGGTTTGATAAGCTTCAAAAGTGGTTAAGTGTCCAAAACCTCTCCCTTGCATTAGTAAACCTTGTGTTTAGGCTGAGGTGAGTATTTTGGTGAAGAGAAATGAAGAGAATAGTGAGATATGTAATTGTCCATTTTCGGCAGCCATGAATATTTGTTGTATTTGAGTTTTTCTTACCTCTAATGGATGGGAATTATGGTTGATTAACTCAAATGGAAGATGTAGTAAGTTAAAATCTAAGTATGTGCATGTAGTGCTTGAATTAAGGGTTTGAAATGGAACCTTGATGCTTTTGCAAACTGCCATGTTTGGTAGCCCATAATATCATGAATTTATGTGTGAATATGAAGTTTATTAGTGAAATATAATAGTATTAAATTATGGGCAGCATGTGTAATTGATATTGAAGTATGAGTATATTGAAGTGTATGTGTAATATTGATATTGAGATATGTTGAATTTTGGTGGAAGTGAATGTTGAACTTGAATGGTGAATTGTGTGCATTGAGCACTTGAGTGTTCTACCCAATATGCTTGCTGGAATTGTGTACAATATATATATATGGAAGTACCATTGATTGAATATTGAAGTAATGAGGAGAAGGAATGTCAAATTAGAAGTGAAAGTGTTTTGTGTAGGTTGTGTATTGATGGCAGTACCTAAATTAGGTCATAAGTGCCAAACTATAAACCCAATCGGTATGAGGCCAATGGGGGGTGAAACTAGACACCAAATAGGCCAACTTTTATGTAGAAATATTGCCAAAATTCTGCCTAGAAATTGACCTTAAAAATGACCAAATCTGAAATAGCAACCTTGCAACCCAGATTTTTGACCATATGAACAGTAATCATTAGGATGACCATAACTCAGTCAAAATAGGTCCATTGACCTAAAATTTTTACCATGGATACTTAGACATAGAGCTATAATTCTTATGAAGACACCAAAGCCCAAAAATGGCCAGAACAAGTCAAATAGCTTGCAAAAGTTCGGGTACCAAAACTGCCAGAACTAAAAGTGACCTAAAATTGACCAAATTTTGCACTAAAGGTGCAATCTATCTAGCTTTACTAAATTGACCATATCTTGGTCTATACAACTCAGAATGACCTAAAATTTTGCCCCGAGTGCAATAAGACAAAGAGCTATAATTTTGGTTCTTTGACCAGAAGCTAAAAAATAAGAGAAATAGGACTTTAAGCTAGACCAATCTAGCACACAAAAATTGAGAATTTGACATTTACATACAATGATGCTTAAAGCAATTTGGCAATGAATGCCAACTTATAAAAATGGTAAATTGCACTATATTGGCAGCATATTGAATTACAATATGTGACATGTTGATGCTGGAAACAACTTATCCATAGCACCTAAAAAGATCAACATATGCATTGACTTATGAATTACATAATAGCTAGTAAACTTAAAAAAAATTGATGAATTAAATAATTAATTTATAATGTGCCCTAGTTTGCCTAGTTGACTAGTTTGGATAGGTTGGCATGGCAATAGGATTCTGACAGCTGTTCTGTAAATGACTTCATGCCATACTGTGTTTTTACGGCTTATTATGTTGCACTGTGACTTTAATAGCCTACGGCTATACATATTGTGTATTTATACTTGGTTTATCACCAGATTGATTATATGGCTTTTAAGCCACACTGTTGCACATCGGGAGACACTTTGTGATAGATGGTGTGACGGCCTGAGGTACTAGGTACCCAGTGCCAGTATATCCGTTTATCCAGTCTAGTCAGTATATAGGCTACACGGGCAGTAATTCAAGTACTATTAAATTCAAATAGCTAAATCTAGTCTACTGACATACAGCACTACCAAAAATTAGCAAATATTGAAATGTTAGCAAAGAAAAGTAGAATCAACAATTGTAAAGAATACCGATGTCATAAATTTTTTTACTTTATTTTAGTGTATATTTCTTTATATTTGGCACCATTAAGCAAAATTGTTTAGCGCGTTGCTTTGGTAACGCGTAGGTATTGGAAACACAGCTGGGGAGCCCAGTAGACCTACGACCGAGACATCATATCTGTACAGGAGTCCAGAGTCATCTGCACTACATTGCATACATGGTAGGACTTAGAATATCTTGTATTTTGTACTTTTGTTGTATTTTTGAAATTCGACCCTGTATTTTGTAATGTTATGAAAGTTCTAAAGTTTGTAATATTTTGTACATATTAAATAATATGGAGATTTTCTGGATATATTTAAATTATTATGGACTGTATTATAAAACTGTTTAATGACTGTGAAAGTCTATTAACTTTACTGAGAAATAGAGACTGTGAAATATTTGAGATTTTGATATTATCATATTGAACTGTTTTTAATAGGTTTGGAAGGACAGTTTGTTCGAAATACAGACGGCATCTTGCCAAATTTTTATTACCATTTTTGAAACACTGATTTTATCAAAGTATGAAAATAGTATTAGCATGATATGAATATTACATAAAAGACTTCTTAAAATCACATTGAGTTCAGGAAATGAAATAATCGCATACTAGGTGTTTCGACACACCGTGTAGCACACCTTGCTCGGCTATACTGTAGACGGGTGAGGGGTGTTACATTTAGTGGTATCAGAGCACAGTTTAGGCATTTCTGGACCTAGATAGATTGCATATCATGCATTTCATTGTAAGTGTTAAGATGACTCTAATACAAATCTTTTGATATGTTATTTTGATCAGAATATGGACTCCACATCACAAAGAACGGTTGATGAGGAAGTGGAAAGTCATGCTCCATCTATGACTGAACCAGGAGATAGGAGGGAACCTGCTCCACCAGTACCAAATGCACCAGCCACATTTTAGCAAATGTCTGAGTTCTTTAGACAGATGGCAGGAGTTATGCCACCACCACCACCTCCACATAAAAAATCTCATATGGAGAGACTCAGGAAGTTTGGAGCAGTGGATTTTCTAGGCAAAAGGGAAGATGATTATGTCACAGTTGAAAACTAGTTGGACAGAACTAGAAGAGTCTTGAAATAACTTCATTGTACTCCAGAGCAGAAGTTGGAAGATGCTGTATCACTACTGCAAGATGATGCATACCAATGGTGGGATACAGTGACTAGTGAGGTGCCACCAGAACAAATAACTTGAGATTTCTTTCTCAATAAGTTCAGAAAGAAGTTTGTGGGCAGTGTATATCTAGAAGAGAAGAGAAGGGAGTTTATTACCCTACGCCAGAGACAGCTAACAGTGGCTGAATATGAAAGAGAATTTGTCAGACTAAGCCGCTATGGGTGGGAAATAGTCCCTAATGAGGCAGAGAGATGCAAGAGATTTGAGGAAGGACTCAATGATAACATTAAAGTAATGATTATAGCCTTAGGGATTACAGAGTTTGCCAAGTTAGTGGAAGCTGCACTGAAGGTTGAAAAAGTTAGAATGAATGAGCAGAACAGAAGGGACAGACAATAAAAAAGAGGTCAGTGTCAGACTAGTACATCTTCTGCCCCTAGTAAGAAATTCAGAGGTTCGCCTACATAGAGTTTCAATAGAGCACCAAATCAGGGTCAGTCACAGAGGCCCAAATCTCAGTTTGCACTGAGGAGAGGCCAGTCCACCCCTTCAGTGGCTAGCTCTCCAGGGATAGGGTACAGGGGACCAGCCCCAACAGTATCTGTTGCTTGCCTACATTGCCAAAAATGGCATAAGGGTGAATGTTGGAGGATGATAGGTGCTTGTTTATAGTGTGGATCTATAGACCACCTAGTCCGAGATTGTCCTCGCAGAACTGCTACATCCACTCTAGTATCAACTGTTAGGCCTGCCCCTCTAGCTCCAAAGGGTAGAAAGCCAGGTAAGGCTAAGGCAGCCGGTACTTCACAGAAACCTGTGTCAGAGTCTGTGGAGAGAGTAGAAGGTAGAAAACCAGCCAGAGCCTATGCTATAAGGGCACAAGGAACAGGATGCTCCATATGTCATCAAGGGTACGTTCCTCCTCTATAATACTTCTGTGCATGCATTAGAGGATCCTGGATCTACTCATTCATATATTTGTATCAAGCTTCTTGTAGAAAAGGGAATACCAGTAGAGGAAAGTGACCAAGACATCCTAGTCACAAATCCGCTAGGCCACAGTGTGGTAGTAAACAAGGTGTATAAGGGCTGTCCATTGAAGATTCAAGGGAAAGAGTTCTCAGCAGACTTAATCAAACTGCCTTTCCATGAGTTTAATGTGATTTTGGGAATGGACTGGTTATCCCATCATCAAGAAATAGTATATTGTAAATTGAAGAAATTCTCTCTGAAAATTGCTGAGAACGAAGAAATAACAGTTGTGGGTGAAAGAATAGATTTCTAGTCCAATGTCATCTGGCACACGTGATTGACACTAGGCAGGGTAAACTTAACTTGTCTAACATACCCACAGTAAGGGATTTCTCTGAGGTATTTCCTGAGAAATTGCCTAGTTTTCCACCAGAAAGGGAAGTTGAATTTGCTATTGAGATTATGCCGAGTACAGCTCCGATTTCAATTGCTCCATATAGGATGGCACCTGCTGAATTAAAAGAGTTAAAAATCTAGCTGCAAGAATTACTAGATAAGGGGTTCATACGCCCCAGTGTGTCACCGTGGAGAGCTCCGGTACTATTTGTAAAGAAGAAAGATGGGACACTAAGGTTATGTGTTGACTACTGATAGTTAAACAGAGTAACAGTGAAGAACAAGTATCTGTTGCCTAGAATTGACAATCTGTTTGATCAGTTGAAGGGAGCCGGTGTGTTTTCTAAGATTGATCTCAGATCAGGGTATCATCAGCTAAGGGTTAAGGATGCATATGTGCCTAAGACTGCATTTAGAACCCAGTATGGGCATTATGAATTCTTGGTGAAGCCATTTGTGTTAACAAACGCTCCAGCAGCATTCATGGACCTTATGAACTCTATCTTCCATCCATACTTAGATTGGTTCATAGTGGTCTTCATTGATGACATCCTAGTGTATTCCAAGGATAAAGCAGAACATGATGAGCATTTGAGAATTATTCTGCAGACTCAAAAAGAGAATAAACTATATTCTAAATTGTCCAAGTGTGAGTTTGGTTGAATGAGATTGCATTCCTTGGACATGTAGTATCAGCTGAAGGGATTAGAGTGGATCCCAAAAAGATTGAAGCAGTGATGGAATGGAAGCCTCCCAGAAATACAACTGAGATCAGAAGTTTCTTGGGGTTAGCTAGAGATTATAGAAGATTTATAAAGGGATTTTCCCTAATAGTTGCTCCAATGACCAAATTACTACACAAGAATATGAAATTTGACTGAAATGATAAGTGTCAAGCCAGTTTTAAGAGGCATTACTTGTATGGAGAAAAATGCTACATATACACAAACCATAAGAGTCTGAAGTATCTGCCAACCTAGAAGTAACTTAATTTGAGACAGAAGCAATGGATTAAATTCCTGAAAGATTATGATTGTGTGATTGACTATCACCCTGGGAAGGTAAATGTAGTCGCTGATGCTTTAAGCAGAAAATCTATTGTAGCATTAAGATCTCTGAATGCCCAACTGTCCTTAACTCATGACGGAGTTATTTTGGCTGAGTTGCAAGTGAAGCGAATCATTTACAGAGATCTGAGGATGGGCAAAAGACAGATGAGAAATTAATGGTTGTTATGGGCAAAATCACTGAGGGAAAGGAAACTGAATATGAAGTGAAAGAAAATGGGTGCCTGTACTATAAATAAAGAGTATGTGTACCAGATGATAAAGAGTTGAAAACTAGTATTCTGAAAGAAGCACATAACAGTGTATATGTTATGCACCCAGGAATCACAAAAATGTACCATGACCTAAAACTTCGATACTGGTGGTCGGGTATGAAGAAGGACATAGCTGACTATGTAACTAGATGCTTGACATGTTAGCAAGTCAAAGCAGAACATCAAGTTCCATATGGTTTGTTACAGCCCATAAACATACCTGAATGGAAATGGGACCGAGTCACTATGGACTTTGTCAGTGGTCTACCTCTCACTCAGAAGAAGCATGATGCAATATGGATGATTGTGGATAGGTTGACCAAATCAGTACATTTTCTGCTAGTCAAAACTGACTACTCACTGGAAAAGCTAGCAGAATTATACATCAGTGAGATAGTTAGACTACATGGAATTCCGCTTTCTATTATATCTGATAGAGACCCGAGGTTTACATCTAGATTTTGGAAGAAATTACAAGAATCCTTGGGCACACAACTCCATTTTAGTATGGCTTTTCATCCTGAGACGGATGGACAGTCAGAAAGAATAATCCAAGTAAATTTTTTAACTCATTGAGTTATTGTAAACAATAATTGAACTGATAATGATAATAATAACCGAACATATGTGATAGGTCCTCAAGGATATGCTGAGAAGTTGTGTTATTGAGTTTGAGGGAAGTTGGGATAGATACCTTCCACTGGCAGAATTTGCATACAATAATAGCTATCAAGCCAGCATACAAATGGCACCCTATGAAGCACTGTATGGGAGAAAATGCAGAACACCTGTATGTTGGACTGAATTGGGTGAAGATAAGCTAGTGGGGCCAGACCTGATAAAACAGACAGAGGAAAAGGTGAAACTGATAAAGGTCAATTTGAAAGTTGCCTTAGACCGACAGAAATCTTATGTTGACTTGAAAAGAAAGGACATTAAGTATGAAGTTGGTGAGAAGGTATTTCTCAAAGTATCACTGTAGAAGAAAGTGTTGAGATTCGGGAAAAAGGGAAAATTAAGCCCTAGGTTTATTAGCCCATATGAAGTTATTGAACGTGTGGGACCAGTAGCCTACAGATTAGCCTTACCACCTGAGCTGGACAAGATACTGTAACACCCCTATTTGCATAGCCTGGTATATGTTACTGTTCCGGTTACCGGTATCGGTCCAGACAATTAAAAGGATTAGAATTGTATTTAAGAAACCTAGAAAATCCCTGATTGAAAATAAATAGTGATTATCAGATAGAAAAGTAAAAATAAGAAAAATAGAACATAAAAGGTTAAATGAGCCGAGAGTCACAGCGATGGGTGGCCTTCTCGGGAAATGACTGCGAGGTCAATTGTAACTCAAATTTCGAACTATAAAATGTGACGTCGCGGTCCTTAAGACTATTACAAACACAGTGGAAAAGAGAAAATCACGGAAAAAGGTTGTTAAGCTAATCAAATAATTAGGTCAGAGAGCCGAAAGAAATATTGAATTATTTGCAAACCGAGTTGAACCGACGAGGGGTAATTTGGTCAATTGACCCCGAGAGCTGACTCCTGACCTAACTGTCAAATAAAATCAGAGAAAAGAAAATTTTAGAATCGGGAATTAAATTAATGAACTAATAGAAAAATAAATAAAAAAAAGAGAAAAAAGTGAAGAGAGATGATATCATGCATGATGCCATAAATATTATAATTAAAAATTTATTTAATTTGATTTATGGTCTTCCTAAGACATAAAAAAGAAAAGAAAAGAAAAAAAATAAAAGTCTTCTTCTTTCCCTAAACTTGCCGCCTCACTCCCTCTCTCCCTCTCCCTCACCAAAACTTCCATTAAAGCTCATTTTGAGCTTAAGCAAACCCTAAACGTAACACCCCTCACCCGACTACAGTGTAGCTGAGCAAGGCATGCTACAATTGGTGCCGGAGCACCCTAACTTATCTTACTTTATTTTTTTTTAAATAATTTTGAATTCATTTAATTTAATATCAATTATTTTTCGACGGAGAAACCAGCGGAGTTTCCCCTATTTTATTATCGTTTGGCGTATTTCAATATTCACCTGTTTGAAATTCAACAATATTTCTAAAATAAAATCTTATCCATGCTAATCATAATTATCTCATCAATCATTCTCATAATTTTCTCATATTTCAAATCTCATCCATACATTTCAATTTCATAATCATTTCCATACATTTCCATTCATACTCAATTCATATGTAAACATTCTCAAATTACATAAGCAAAATTTTCAAATTTCCTTAATTTACATAATTTACAAAATAATTATAAAATTTCATAATTTACATAATATATAAATTAATTACATATGAAAAAGCTAATTAATTAATTTACATCGCATTCCTATTAATTACCTGTTCATAATCTACATTATAATACAATATCTAGCATTTTATACGAAATACAAAATATGATCTATATGGGCCCTATCTACATGCATTGCTGAGGAGGTGACAAACGTTGACACTCTGCAGATCAAAACTCCCAAAATTCCCAGTCAAACGTCCATTGGGTTCTAGCTTCAGTACCTACACGAAGGAAACAATTCCATCGCGCTAAGCATTGCTGTTTAGTGGTGCAATAATATAACAAGAAAATAATATACAAATAAAGATAGAAATAAAACATAATTCAAATAATTAAGATTTATTTATACTTCACATGCGGTTTCTAAAATTTAATATGTTTTATCCTAATTTAGTCTTCTTTGAAAGTGTTTATTTCGCCAATGTAAAGTAATAATGTACAAAGAAAGATGATCTGAAAATAATAAATTTATGCTTATATTATTATATAAGTCACATTTGCAATATTTATTTATGTTATAATTTTCTTTGCTAATCTTTTAGCATTTTCTCTATACTTGCTAGGTTGTCTCAGATTATCTCATAATAAGTAAATTTTAATATCGGTCCAGTTTATTTCAATTCTTTCTAATAAATAACTATTTTAATTTATTTTAGGTCATCTTACTCATTTATTTTATTTAATTTCTAATATTTTTAATTGCTAGTATTCTTAACTTATTTCCATAAATTTCACTGCCCAAGTAACCTATGACAGGCTGACTAAACTGGATAACGGGTCGTTGGCACCGACATGATTGCCTCGGGCCGTCATACCATGGGACGCAGAACGTCAACCACGTATGCAGTCAGTATGGCTGAAAAGCCATGATAACACATAATCGGGCATAAAAGCCATGAATGTTGGCATAAAGCCATGAATACGGGCATAAAGCCATGAATACAGGCATAAAGCCTTTCGCAGTACTGCTAAAACAATACCCTATTGGTATTCCAATCTATCCAATCTAACACACACGTCTAGGCAATACAAGGGCACATAATATCATTAAATATTAATATATTGTGTTTTATGACTTTATTATTTCATGATAAATTTCATAATTTATACATTCATCATAATATTCATACATTCCTTACATCATTCATATTGATCACAATTCACAACAATGGTGTTCATATACCATTGTACTCAAAATATTTTTCCTTTCTCTTATAAAGAAAACTAATGTTCTATTCATATTTTCATGTGATTCATTTATTCATTACAATATTTATATGAATTCATAACTCATACAAGGTGTTATTATCTTATTTGTAATGGAAACATAAATCCTAATGTAAACCTCATCCCATTTATACTCAATAATCCATCTAGGTTAATGTCATTTCATATTCAAGTGGTATTACTTATGTTTTATTAGACCTACTAGTAATGGAAATAAATCTTAACTGTATACTCACATAACTTAAATGTTCATTAAGCCATTTAGGTGAATTACTATTCCTATTCCAAGTAATCCATGAATGTTTCATGGATTCCAAATTTCATACCTTAATTTCCTCTACCAATTTAGTTATAATACTTTGTATCTTTGTATTACTATTCACATTACTATTCACTCAAATTGTTGACTTTTTAATACATAATAAATTTATTGAACCTAAGTTCTCCAAGATACCACATTTTTCATTCAAAATTTATTGGTATTGATTGCCAATACCATTTCCAAGCTTAATGTTAATTGGGCAGAATTTTCAGTTTTCATGCTTTGTTTTTACTATTCCATTGGTCATTTTTGCAGTGGGAATTTGACAAAATGATCAACATGAAAGTTGTTCCTTATTTTGTCTAGTTGAATTTCTTTTTTTGAATCACTCCATTTGAAGTTTTGTAGCTCAAGTTATGGTCATTTTACCATAACTGGCCGGAGTGACCTGTACCCAGATTTTCTGGGCAATTTGGTTCTGCCAGATTTGGTGACCTAAGTTTGGTTGGCAATTTTACTAGGTTATGATCAGAATTTGGATTTTTGTTCTTCATGAAAGTTGTTGGTCTATATCTCAGCTTATTGCTGGTAAAATTTTAGATCAATTGGACCTTTCTACACTGAGCTATAGCCAAATGACTAAACACTGTTCATTTGGTCATTTTGCCCAGGCAGACTGCAGGTCATCCGGATTAGGGCAAACTTTTGGTCCACTTGGTTTAGTTTTCTGGGTATGGTTTCTTCAGAAAAGTTGTGCCATTATGTGTCTAGTTTCATGTCCAATTGGTCTTGTACCAATTGAACCTATAAAATTCAAGTTATGGCTATCCAAACCTGCTGGACTCATGCTCAGTCCTGTAGGTCACCAAGGGCAACATACATAACCTCAATTCTCTTGGCACCATTCACTCAATTTCCTACTCAAACATGACCACATGGTCACTAACTGACCATTAGAACCTCTTTTCACCAATACTTAAACAAAATCCAAATTTTGGTGCCCAAACCCTAACTCCAACAATTTCAATTCTCTATATACATACAATCCATGAATTAAAACACCAAAATCATGTTTAATGGCAGCCATACATAACTATTATGCAATCAAATTGTTGAAACCCTAGGTACCCTAAGGCTGCAAAAATTTCATGGGGCAAGTTCATGCAACTTTAATTCATTTTTCATCAAATTTTCAACTTAACTCAACTTAAATTCATGCTTAGAAAAGAATGGAATCAAGAAAATTAGCACTAACCTCTTGGATGAATTTTCACCCTTCACTTTCCTTCACTTCCTTCTCTTCTAATGGCTGCCCAAGTTTAGCTCTAGTGGTAAGGGAAATTTTTTGTGAAGAGAGGGTGAGGTTTTATGGTGTAGTTGGCTAGGGAATCAAGCTCATTTGGAGCTTTAATGGTGGTTTTCCTCTCTTTTTTTTCTTTGGTGCGGGAAAAAGAAGAAGGGGCTGCTGGAATTGTTTCATTTTTATCTCATTTTTATGTCATTTTAATCCCATTTAATTTGCTTGTCAAGTTGTGATTGGGTGGGGGCATGTTAATGACATCATGTGATGTCATAATTCCCAATTTCTTTCATTTTTCTTTTCTTTTCTTTTCTACTCATTTTCAATTCAATTTTTAACAACATTTATTCATATTTTAGATCATAATAATTATTTACTTAACTGGACAAGTCGGTCAAAAATCGTCTCTGAAGGCGAAATGACCAAAATGCCCTCCGTTTGGCTTAACGGGCCAAAATTGTCTGTACTGATTGAAAAATTTTTCTAAGCCTTTTCTTGGCATTCTAATGCCATAGAAACCTCAATGAATCTTCTCTGAAGTCCCAAAAATTATTTTATGAATTTTTTCCTGGTCTAGGGCTCCTAGTTGCAAGAACCGCAACTTCTCACTAGGTTACCTATCGCTAGGGCACCGGCTCATTTAACTTGATTATATTTTATTTCTAAAATTTTTTATTAATTTTTCTTATACTTATTTGAGTTATTTATGACTCCTCACTCTAGTCTAAATATTTTTCCAGACGTTCTAGCTGTCCAGACCGACACCGGTCACCAGAACAGTAGAATGTGCGGAATTGCTATAGTGAGGGTGTTATACTAAATCCCACCATAGAAAGTTAAACCTCCAACATTAAATCTTGATTTCAAGCTTTGGTAGAGAACTTGACAACCAAAAGAAGAAGAAAGGAAGAGTTTTGAAGGGAAGAAAATTCTGCATAAGGTTAGTAATTTAAACTTCAAATTTTTAGTTTAATTAATGTATGTATAGCATAAAGAACTTAGAAATTAACATAAAATGAAAAGAAAACTTATTTGGAGGACTGGATAGAAATTCTGGCAGCTAGGGTTTGTGATGGAAATGCATGTGTTTTGATTGAATTAAATATGTTAGGAAGCTTACTTGAGTTGAGGAATGATGTTGGTATACTTTGAATCAAGTAAATGTGACAAAAATGTGAACTAGGGTTTGGCACCTAGGGTTTTGGAAGCCAAAAATTGGAAGAATGGTCAAATGGTGTGTTTGACCTTGTTTGAGGTGAAAAATGGTCATTAGTGACCAATTGAGGTGCATTGGAAGTGTTAGAATTAGGCTTGAATTCGGATTGGTTATGGGCAACCTGCAAGCAGTAGGACTAAGGTCCATTTTAGGGACCAAAACTGAAAATTTACAAGTCCAATTGATATGAGACCAATTGGGAATGAAAATAGACACAAAATGGAACATTTTTCATTTAGGAATCATGCCCAAAAAGTGACCAAAACCTAGTGAACAAATTGACCAAATCCGGATTTTCTCAGTCTGACTTGTACAAAAAAGACCAAATGAATAGTATTTGTTCATTTGGCCATAACTTGAGCCAGGCAGGTCTAAATGACCTGAAACTTTACCAGTGGACATTTGAGATATATACCTAAAACTTTTATGAAGAACAAAAACCCAAATTATGCCATTAACCAAGTCATTTGGCCACCCAAAGTTGGTGACCTAAAACTGCCAGAACTAGTTTGGTACCCAGAAATCTGGGTTAAGTCCAATCCGGCAGCCATAATTCAAATGGCTATAACTTAAGCTACAAAACTCCAATTGGAGTGATCTAAAAAGGAGAATAAAGTTAAGACAATAGGAAACATTTTCTATGAAGGAAGTTTTGCCAAATTCTAACAGAAAAATGACTAATGGAACAGTGCAACTTAAGACACCAAAACTGAAAAATTGCAAATTTGCCTAAAAGACTTAGAATTTGAGTAAACAACTAAAACCAACAAATTTAGTTATCAAAATGTGGTATGTGGGTGAAGTTAGAATTCCCATACCTATTAAGCCTTAGAAAGTCAACAAATTGACTTGAATAGTGTCATGAATAGTAACCCCGAAACACAAATTTTAAAGAACGTTAAGTTTAGCATATTAAAGCTAGGTATAAGTAGATTTGAATTTATTTTTGGAGTTATGATAAATGGTGATACTGAAACATTGTGAAACTGTGTGTTTCAGTGGAAAAGAATACCAGGAAAAAACCCGAGACATTTAGTCATGGCCGAGAGGCGACTCGTATAAGGTTTGTGCACAACTAACTATTTTGTTACTTTTTACTTCTAAATCGATTTGAACAAGTTTATTTTATGACTTATAATTTTGTTGTGTTGAGGATTTTAATTTGTTGAATGAAATTTTTTAAATTAAATGTAAATTTTTTTATGCATTTAAGGATTTATTGCATGGTTTTGAGGATTATAAATTTTAAGTTTGATGTGTTGCCAACCTTAAGCATGAATTTATGATGATTAAATATGTTGATGATTTGTAAACACTTTGTAAATAGAAATTATTTTGCATATGATTTGAAACCATAGTTGACATGGCAAAATTTATTGTGAATTCTCATTAGCTTGTCTAGTGAGATATCTCTTCCACTAGATGGGGCGAGTTCCTTCCTCTCTGGCTTGCCAGTTGGGGAAGAGTTTGAATGAGTACTCATATATACTAGCTAGTCTTTGTTTCTCCCTTTTAGCCTTGGTTATTGGAGAGTGTGAAATGTCGTGGTCTACAACACAGCATCTATTTGAATTTTAGGTCATGGGTTCAACTGTGTGAATTATTGGCAACGCCCTTTAAATTATGCGTAGTTTGATAAATTGTGGTTGAAATAAATAATTTGTCAGTGATTCAAAATATTTTTGTATTGTTTTGGGATTTAAAAGAAATGTAGATAAATAGTTACTATTTGATCAAAATGTTATTCAAATGAATATTTTGCATGAATTAAAATATTGATTTTTGAATGTTATGAATTTTGAAGAATTTAGAAATTTTAAATTTTTATTTGTTATGAATTGTCAAGCATAACTTGTATTAAGTTTCAAATTATTAGTTTGTGCACCACTGAGTTCACCACTCAGTGATAGCTTTGTATGCTGTCGCAGGTGAAAGAAAATATAAAGCAGCTGAGCAAGATTACTGAAAGGCATAGTGAGACTATCTTCGGGTATATCATATATATACCCTTATACTTTAGATTTTGATGTAATTCTGTAATTATATGTATGAAATTTACTTTGAGCAGTTGTACCAACTCTTTCGTAATATATATATTTCGATTGTAATCAAATACAAATTATTGTAATATTATCTTGAGATTTTATATACTTATAAAGTTTTACACTATTAAATTTTAATCTCCCATGAATGTGAAAATTAATTTGTTTACCTCAATGAGATATTTTAATATTTGATTTAATTTACACTATGTATTGAGTGGTTTATGCGGATTTGTGAAATGAGATTAAATAATGGAGTTGGGATTGCGAAATATATTGGGAGTGTTTTTATTTTCAGGTTTTGAAGAACTATTTTCTCAAAATATAGACGGCACTCTGCTGAAATTTTTATAAAAATTGAGGATATTTTAAATATCTAAAAATTTGATTTATGTTTGGACTTTAAATAAAGGTTTTTAATATCTGAGAAAATTTACCCACCAATTTAAAAATGAACGAAAATTGTTTTAAAATCCCTTGTAGTATATTTAATGGGTTACTGGTAGGCGAAGTACGGTAATTCATTAGGTGTACTACGGGAGCATGTTACATCTTACGAGGAGTAGGGTGTGACAGATACATAATGTATTCCATGTCTCGATGCTCAGAAGATACAGATCAGATCCTTCAGATGTCATCTCAGCAGAAGAAATTGTGGTACAACCTGACCTGATATATGAAGAAGAACCAATTAAAATCTTGGCACGAGAGGTAAAAGAGCTCAGAAACAAGACAATTCCACTAGTGAAAATCCTATGGAGGCACCACAACACGGAAGAGGCAACATGGGAGAGCAAGGAGACAATGAGACAACAGTTCCCTCAACTCTTCACATCAGGTAAATTTTGAGGATAAAATTTTTATTTAGAGGGGAAGAGTTGTAACATCCTCCCTGCATGTATTCTGTAAGTTCTATTGCTCTAGTGGCCAAATAACAGTCTAGGCAAGCCAAGATGTCTGGAATTACACTTCGGTGATAGTGAACAGACATATAATAATGAAATAAATAAAAAGAAAATACAAGAAAAATCAAAGAAAAATGAAAGAGAGAAAATGAAACTAAGTTAAAGGAGCCGGTATCACAGCGATGGGTAACCGCACTGGGAAGGCCGTTGCTGACCTCAAGACCGTGGGGAACCCTTGGAATTTAATTTTGGGACGTAAGTAAAGGTCTATTGAAATATAATTGATACTAGAATTATCAAAGAAAAATTAATAAATTAGTATAAAGAAAAACGAAAAATCGAGAAACAGACAAAAATAGGTGTTACCAAAAAATCGGGAATATAACCCGAAGTGGGGCATTTTGGTCATTTGATACCAAGTGTTGCCCTTTGACCTCAATGTCCATTAAAAATAAATTATATTGCACTTAGTAAATGTCATGAAAAATTAAAATGGGATACAATATGTAAATAGTAAAAGAATGGAGCTAAATGAGCAAATAAGGAAACTTTAACTAATTAACCATTAAACTATTACTTAGTGCTCCACTAACTCCAGCCATGGGACACTTATCTAAGCCTTGGGATAGGTGAATCATCATCTTCAACCTTGCTCCAAAAACCAGCCGAAACTCTCACCATGGAAACCACCATTGCCGCCCCACATGCAACCTTCATTGGTGCATAATCAAGCCACCATTTCCACTTGGTTCCTTCATTAAAGCTTGCCTACTTACCTTGGGAAAGATATTGGCAACAAGAAAAACAAGATTTGGTGAAGTTTTGATAAGCTTCAAAAGTGGTAAGTGTCCAAAACCTCTCCCTTGCTTTAGTAAAACTTATGTTTAGGTTGAGGTGAGTATTTTGGTGAAGAGAAATGAAGAGAATAGTGAGATATGTAATTGTCCATTTTCGGTAGCCATGAATATTTGTTTTATTTGAGTTTTTCTTACCTCTAATGGATGGGAATTATGGTTGATTAACTCAAATGGAAGATTTAGTAAGTTAAAATCTAAGTATGTGCATGTAGTGCTTGAATTAAGGATTTGAAATAGAACCTTGATGCTTTGGCAAACTGCCATGTTTGACAACCATAATATCATGAATTTGTGTGTGAATATGAAGTTTATTAATGAAATATGATAGTGTTAAATTGTGGGTAGCATGCGTAATTGATATTGAAGTATGAGTATATTGAAATGTATGTGTAATATTGATATTGAGATATGTTGAATTTTGGTGGAAGTGAATGTTGAACTTGAATGGTGAATTGTGTGCATTGAGCACTTGAGTGTTCTGCCCAATATGCTTGTTGGAATTGTGTACAATATATATATATATATATATATATATATATATATATATATATATATATATACATATATATGGAAATGCCAATGATTGAATATTGAAGTAATGAGGAGGAGAAGGAATATCAAATTGGAAGTGTAAGTGTTTTGTGCAGGATGTGTATTGATGGCAATACCAAAATTAGGTCATAAGTGCCAAACTGTGAACCCAATGGGGGGTGAAACTAGACACCAAATAGGCCAACTTTTATGTAGAAATATTACCAAAATTCTGCCTAGAAAATGACCTTAAAAATGGCTAAATCTGGAATAGCAACCTTGTAACCCAGATTTTTAACCATATGAACAGTAATCATTAGGATGACCATAACTCACTCAAAACTGGTTCAATTGACCTAAAATTTTTACCATGGATAGCTTATACATAGAGATACAATTCTTATGAAGACACCAAATCTCAGAAATGGCCAGAACGAAGTCAAATAGCTTGCACAAGTTCGGGTACCAAAACTGCTAGAACTAAAAGTGACCTAAAATTGACCAAATTTTGCACTAAAGGTGCAATCTATCCAGTTTTAGTAAATTGACCATATCTTGGTCTATACAAATCCGAATGAACTGAAATTTTGCTTCGAATGCAATAAGACATAGAGCTACAATTTTGCTTCTTTGACCAGAAGCTAAAAACTAAGAGAAATAGGACTTTAAGCTAGACCAATCTAGCACACAAAAACTGAGAATTTGACATTTACATACAATGATGCTTGAAGCAATTTGGCAATGAATGCCAACTTATAAAAATGGTAATTGCACTATATTGGCAGCATATTGAATTACAATATGTGACATGTTGATGCTAGAAACAACTTATCCATAGTACCTAAAAAGGTCAACATATGCATTGACTTATGAACTACATAATAGCTAGTAAACTAAAAAAAAAATTGATGAATTAAACAATTAATTTATAATGTGTCCTAGTTTGCCTAGTTGACTAGTTTGGATAGGTTAGCATGCCAATAGGATTCTGACAGCTGTTTTGTAAATGGCTTCATGCCATACTGTGTTTTTACGGCTTCTTATGCCGCACTGTGACTTTAATAGCCTACGGCTATACATATTGTGTATTTATACTTGGCTTATCGCCAGATTGACTATATGGCTTTTTAGCCACACTGTTACACACCGGGAGACACTTTGTGATCGATGGTGTGACGACGCGAGGTGCTAGGTACCCAGTGCCAGTATATCCATTTATCCAGTCTGGTCAGTATATAGGCTACACGGGCAGTAATTCAAGTACTATTAAATTCAAATAGCTAAATCCAGTCTACTAACATACAGCACTACCAAAAATTAGCAAATATTGAAATGTTAGCAAATAAAAGTAGAATCAACAATTGTAAAGAATACCGATGTCGTAAATTCATTTACTTTATTTTAGTGTATATTTCTTTATATTTAGCACCACTAAGCAAAATTGCTTAGCGCGTTGCTTTTGTAACGCGTAGGTATTGGAGACACAGCTGAGGGGCCCAACAGACTTACGACCGGGTGAGACATCAGATCTGCACAAGAGTCCAGAGTCATCTACACTACATTGCATACATGGTAGGACTTAGGATATCTTGTATTTTGTACTTTTGTTGTATTTTTGAAATTCAACCCTGTATTTTGTAATGTTATGAAAGCTCTAAAGTTTATAATATTTTGTACATATTAAATAATATGGAGATTTTCTGGATATATTTAAATTATTATGGACTGTATTATGGAACTGTTTAATGACTGTAAAAGTCTATTGACTTTACTGAGAAATAGGGACTATGAAATATTTGAGATTTTGATATTATCATATTGAACTATTTTTAATAGGTTTGGAAGGACAATTTGTCCGAAATATAGACGGCATCTTACCAAATTTTTATTACCATTTTTGAAACACTGATTTTATCAAAGTATGAAAATAGTATCAGCATGATATGAATATTACATAAAAGACTTCTTAAAATCACATTGAGTTCAGGAAATGAAATAATCACAGACTAGGTGTTCCGGCACGCCATGTAGCACGCCTTGCTCGGCTATACTGTAGACGGGTGAGGGGTGTTACAAAACCAGTATCAAACTCAAACCACCTATACACAAGATAACTATGCTATCTTAGGTCTAAAGATTATATGCACGGATACGATTTATGACAATACATTAACAACAGTACACTCCATGTTCTTGTCATAAATGTCACTAGTTCGGCCTACTTATCATGTATAAGTGCCTATTATGTTTGTTATATTGTATGAGACTCACCATTCCATCTTTTATATATCTCATATAAATAACTTAGGAACAAACATGAATACAATCTTACTGGATATATCATGTCCTTATTGTGAAGTATCCTCGATTGTGAACTTATTCGTGATACTTTATGCTAGAAATACTGTCACTAATATTCTTAACAACTTAAGAATAGAATTTCTAACAAAATATCAATGGACCTTTTCTATTACACATAAATATATTATGTAAACGGAAAAGTGAAAATGCCTTTTATTAATAAAAACATGTACAAGATACATTCTAAATGATATGCTCTAGGGCATACTACTAACAATCTCCCACTAGCACTAGAGCCATTCATTACAATATCTTAGACCCATCTTCTCAAGATGTTGTTCTAGCTGAGTTTGTGACATAGGCTTAGTGAATGGATCAGCTGGATTTTTAGCTGATGCTATTTTTTGCATGGCTACATCGCCTCATCCAACTATTTCTCTGATAATGTGGTAGCGCGCCTTTCTATGTGTTTGGATTTCTGGTGAGATCGAGGTTCCTTAGCCTGTATGACTACTCCATTGTTGTCACAGTGAAGTGGAACTACTGACTCAATGGAATGAACTACTACAAGTTCTATCACGAACTTCTTTATCCAAACAGCTTCCTTTGCAGCATCTGATGCAGCAATATACTTAGCCCCAGTAGTGGAATCTACAGTCATACTCTGCTTGGAACTCTTCCAACTGACTGCACCTCCATTACAAATGAACACATACCCAGAGGTAGACTTTCTATCATTGATATCTAATTGGAAATCAGAATCAGTATAACCATCCAATTGTAAGTCTCCACCTTCATATCTCAAGAATAAATCCTTAGTTATTCTCAAGTACTTAAGGATATTCTTGACAGCTATCCAGTGTTCCAAACATGGATTGGATTGATACCTGCTAATCAAACTAACAGCATATGCGATATCTGACCTAGTACACAACATTGCATAGATCAAACTTCCAATAGCGGAAGCATATGGAATCTTGATCATTTTATCTCTTTCTTCAGATGTCTTTGGAGATATCTCTTTAGAAAGGTGGATACCATGTCTCACTAGTAATAATCTTCTCTTGGAATTAAGCATGTTAAACCTCTTTAACACCTTTTCTAAGTATAGACTTTGGGATAAACCAATTATTCTTTTTGCTCTATCTCTATAGATGCGAATCCCAAGAATATAGGTTGCCTCCCCTAAGTCTTTCATGGAGAATGTATTTGATAACCATACCTTTATAGTTGTAAACATATCTGTGTCATTACCCATCAATAAAAAATCATCCACATAAAAGACAAGGAAACTGATAGCACTATCACTAACCTTCTTATATACACATGGCGCATCCTCATTTTTGATAAAACCAAATGACTTAAAGGCTTCATCAAAACGGATGTTCCAACTCCTCGAAGCTTGTTTCAACCCATAAATGGATCGCTTTAGCTTGCATACCTTGGAACCATTTTGGGATTCAAAACCCCTAGGTTGTTCCATGAAAATGTTTTCTTCAATGTATCCATTGAGAAAAGCTGTTTTGACATCCATTTGCCAAATCTCGTAATCATAGTATGCAACTATTGCTAATAGAATCCTAATTGATTTAAGCATGGCAACAGGCGAGAAAGTCTCCTCATTGTCGATTCCTTACCTTTGGTGAAACCCTTTCGCTACTAGCCTTGCCTTATAGGTCTCTACCTTTCCATCAGAACCAATTTTCTCCTTGAAAACCCATTTGTTCCCTATAGCTACAATACCTTTAGGTGGGTCAACAAGATCCCAAACTTGATTCTTATACATGGAATCAATTTTAGATTTCATAGCCTCAATCCATTTTGAAGAGTCTATATCTGATATAGCTTCTTCATAGGTAAGTGGATCATCTCCATAATCTACTTCTTCATGAGTAGACAACTCTTGTTCTTCTTCATAAAGGAAACCATATCTCACTGGTGGGTGAGATACCCTGGTTGTTCTACGAGGAACAGCTGTAGATGTATCATCAATAGGTGTAGATTGACTAGATGGATCTATATCCATCTGATTTGTTGGTTGGTCAGAATTCTCCAATTCTAACTCTATTTGCCTTCCTTTGCCTTTTTCTTGAACAAACTGTTGTTCAAGAAATGTAGTATCTCTACTCACCACAACCTTTTGTGATGTAGGCAAATAAAAATAATATCAAAAACTATCTTTTGGATATCCAACAAATTGAAAATTTTCTGATCTGGTTTGCAATTTATCAGTATTCAGCTTTTTGATATAAGCTGGACAACCCCAAATCTTAACATGCTTAAGACTTGGTTTTCTTCCATGCCATATCTCATAAGGTGTAGAAGATATTGATTTTGATGGAATCCTATTCAGAATATGCAAAGCTGATTCTAATGCAAATCCCCAAAAGGAGATTGGATATCAATATAGCTCATTATACTACGTACCATATCTAATAGGGTACAATTTCTCTTTTCAGATACACCATTTAGCTGTGGTGTTCCTGGAGGAGTTAGCTTGGAAACAATGCCGTGCTCTCTTAAGTATTCATCAAATTCAGTACTCAAGTATTCACCTCCACGATCTGATCGAAGAGCTTTAATACTCTTTCCCGTTTGATTTTCTACTTTAGATTTAAATTCTTTGAACTTTTCAAAGGATTTATGTTTGTATTTCATCAAATACAAATACCCAAACCTTGATTTTTCATCAGTAAAGGTATTAAAGTAATGAAAACCACCTCTAGCTATTTCTTTCAATGGACCACCTACATCACTATGTATTAGCTCTAAAACATTTTCAGCTCTTAGCCCTTGTCCTACAAAGGGCGATCTAGTCATTTTGCCCTGAAGGCAAGATTCACAAGTTGGAGTTGAAGGAACGGAAGCATGAAAAACACAAGTTTATACCATTTAATTCAAAAATTTTCACCTAGGGTCACATGCATCATGCAAGATTTATTTTTATCTATTTGATTTCAATGATAAACAACATATTAAAACTCTTTTAATATGTTTTTGGATCTTTATTTGCCATTTAAGATTTTAAAATTAATCAGATTAATTTTAGAACCCTAGATTAAATCAAGAATGATTACACTAACCACTTGATGCACTACAAATGGTTCGCGCTTTGAGATTCGTCTTGAGACACGGATGTTGTCCCTCTAGCTTGTCCACACCAAGAACACCTATGGCAGCCCTTGAACAGCTTCTAAAGCTTTTTCTATTAATTAGAAATTCAAGTTCTGCCTTTTAAGAGATTAGAGATGTAAACAGGATACTAGAAACAATTTCTAGTGTTCTTAATTCAAGAGATTGATGGCTAATCTCTTTGAATTGATGAGAGATGAAGAATAATAGATGAAAAGCCTCAAAGTGGCGTGACAAAGGAGAGGAGTGGCTGCTGCTTGCTTTTTCTTTTCATAACAACACTTAAATAGCTAGGTTAACACATTAAACCCTTGCTACATGTCACCCTTTCATTAGCCCTAGGTTTAAGTGACCCAATCACATTGTGCCAAGTGTCAACCCTACCTTTAATCTTGATTTTAATCATCTTACATGATTAAAAAAATATTTGGCAAGCTTATGTGTAATCCCATGTGTCACCATCTCATGGTGCCATGTGTCACACTGTGAAATGACCAAAATGCCCCTGTGTCTTAATTTTGAGTTCTTAACACAAAATAATTATTTTTCTTCTTCTAATCAATTTATATCAAATATAAATTAATTAGTTAATCTCTATTAATTAATTTCTCATTAATTAAATTCATATTTAAACACTTTAAATATAAATTTAACTTATACTATACATCCAATAATCTAGATTTGGTTTCAAGTCATGCTAGGGACTTTGCAATTTAATTGCAAACCAAACCTATTTAATTAATCAATTAAACTCTTTAATTAATTAATTAAATCATATTTAAATAGGTGATAACTTGTGCATGTGTGTGACTTACTAGGCTCATCACTAATTGGCAATGAGACATGATATCAACTCTTAATATCATCAGAACACTTTCTTACCATAAATGATTTCTCTAAATCATTTTATGAACCTCATAGACCATGGTTAACACCTAGCATAGCATGCCATGGCCACCCAATTAGTAATAAGGTTTACCTTAAATGAACCTATAATCATATGTTACCATGCACTAGAATCTCTCTATTATAAAATCCCTACTCAAGCTGGAGTCATGGTTTATGTCAAACTCCATTTGCTATGAATTTTATGTTCTCTTTTAATTCCAGTTCTTGATTAAAAAGATTTTCTCATCAGAAACTCTTTTCTGAATAAATCTATCTGTCCTGGCCAGGAACTTGAAACATCAAGAACAATTAAATGAACATAGGATTTTATCTCTATTTACTTAGAGGAACATATTCCATCTTGATCAACACCTATCTCCATATATAACTAGTAGGAGCCAACACATGCCCATATACCCATACATAGTACAAGTATGAAAGCAGTATCAAACTCAAACTACCTATATACAAGATAACTGTGCTATCTCAGGTCTAAAGATTATATGCACTGATATGATTTATGACAAAACATTGACAAGAGTAAACTCCATGTGCTTGTCATAAGTGTCACTAGTTCAGCATTCTTATCATTTATAAGTGCCTATCATGTTTGTTATATGGCATGAGACTCACCATTCCATCTTATTTATATCTCATATAAATAACTTGGGAACAAATATGAATACAATCTTTCTGGATAAGTCATGTCCTTATTATGAAGTATCCTCGATTGTGAACCTATTTATGATACTTTGTACTAGAAATATTGTCACTCATATTCTTAACAACTTAAGAATAATATTTCTAACAAAATATCAATGGACCTTTTCTATTACACATAAATATATTATGTAAACGGAAAAGTGGAAATGCTTTTTATTAATAAAAATATGTACAAGATACATACTAAATGATATGCTCTAGGGCAAACTACTAACAATCTCCCACTAGCACTAGAGCCATTCATTACAATATCTTAGACCTATCTTCTCAAGATGTCGGTCTAATTGAGTCTGTGACATAGGCTTAGTGAATGGATCAGCTGGATTTTCAGCTGATGCTATTTTCTGCATGGCTACATTGCCTCGCCCAACTATTTCTCTGATAATGTGATAACGCCTTTCTATGTGTTTGGATTTCTGGTGAGACCTTGGTTCCTTAGCCTGTATGACTGCTCCATTATTGTCTCAGTGTAGTGGAACTGCTGACTCAATGGAAAGAACTACTGTAAGTTCTGTCATGAACTTTTTTATCCAAATAGCTTCCTTTGCAGCATTTGATGCAGCAATATACTCAGCCTCTGTAGTGGAATCTACAGTCGTGCTCTGTTTGGAACTCTTCCAACTGACTGCACCTCCATTACAAATGAACACATATCCAGAGATAGACTTTCTATCATCGATATCGGATTGGAAATCAGAATCAGTATAACCATCCAATTGCAAGTCTCCACCTCCATAAATCAAGAATAAATCCTTAGTTTTTCTCAAGTACTTAAGGATATTCTTGACAGCTATCCAGTGTTCCAAACCTGGATTGGATTGATACCTGCTAGTTAAACTAACAGCATATGTGATATCCGGCCTAGTACACAACATTGCATACATTAAACTTCCAATAGCCGAAGCATATGGAATCCTGCCCATCTTATCTCTTTCTTTAGGTGTCTTTGGAGACATCTCTTTAGAAAGATGGATACCATGTCTCACTGGTAACAATCATCTCTTGGAATCAAGCATGTTAAACCTCTTTAACACCTTTTCCAAGTATAGACTTTGGGATAAACCAATTATTCTTTTCGCTCTATCTCTATAGATGCGAATCCCAAGAATATAGGTTGCCTCCCCTAAGTCTTTCATGGAAAATGTATTTGACAACCATACCTTTATAGTTGTCAACATACCTGTGTCATTACCCATCAACAATATGTCATCCACATATAAGACAAGGAAAGTGATAGCACTGTCACTAACCTTCTTATATACACATGGCTCATCCTCATTTTTTATAAAACCAAAGGATTTAATGGCTTTATCAAAACGGATGTTCCAACTCCTCGAAGCTTGTTTCAACCCATAAATGGATCGCTTTAGCTTGCATACCTTGGAACCATCTTGGGATTCAAAACCCCTAGGTTGTTCCATGAAAATATTTTCTTCAATGTATCCATTGGGAAAAGCTATTTTGACATCCATCTGCCAAATCTCATAATCATAGCATGCAGCTATTGCTAATAAAATCCTAATTGATTTAAGCATGGCAACAGGCGAGAAAGTCTCCTCATAGTCGATTCCTTGCCTTTGGCGAAATCCTTTCGCTACTAGCCTTGCCTTATAGGTCTCTACCTTTCCATCAGAACCAATTTTCTTCTTGAAAACCCATTTGTTCCCTATAGACAATACCTTCAAGTGGGTCAACAAGATCCCAAACTTGATTCTTATACATGGAATCAATCTCGGATTTCATAGCATCAATCCATTTTGAAGAGTATATATCTGATATAGCTTCTTCATGGGTAAGTGGATCATCTCCATGATCTACTTCTTCATGAGTAGACAACTCTTGTTCTTCTTCATGAAGAAAACCATATCTCACTGGTGGGTGAGATACCCTGGTTGTTCTACGAGGAACAGCTGTAGATGTTTCATCAAAGGGTATAGGTTGACTAGATGGATCTATATCCATCTGATCTGTTTGTTGGTCAGAATTCTCCAATTCTAACTCTATTTGCCTTCCTTTGCCTCCTTCTTGAACAAACTGTTGTTCAAGAAATGTGGCATCTCTACTTATCACAACCTTTTGTGAAGTAGGCAAATAAAAATAATATCCAAAACTATCTTTTGGATATCCAACAAATCGACCTTTTTCTGATCTGGTCTCCAATTTATCAGTGTTTAGCTTTTTGATATAAGCTGGATAACCCCAAATCTTAACATGCTTAAGACTTGGTTTTCTTCCATGCCATATCTCATAAGGTGTGGAAGAAACTGATTTTGATGGAATCCTATTCAGAATATACAAAGCTGATTCTAATGCAAATCCCCAAAAGAAGATCGGCATATCAGTATAGCTCATCATACTACGTACCATATCCAATAGGGTACGATTTCTCCTTTCAGACACACCATTCAGTTGTGGCGTTCCTGGAGGAGTCAGCTGAGAAACAATGCCATGCTCTCTCAAGTATTCATCAAATTCAGTACTCAAATATTCACCTCCACGATCTGATCGAAGAGCTTTAATACTCTTTCCTGTTTGATTTTCTACTTCAGATTTAAATTCCTTAAACTTTTCAAAGGATTCATGTTTTTATTTCATCAAATACAAATACCCAAACCTTGATTTATCATCAGTAAAGGTAATAAAATAATGAAAACCCCCTCTAGCCATTTCTTTAAATGGACCACATACATCACTATGTATTAGCTCCAAAATATTTTCAGCTCTTAGCCCTTGTCCAACAAAGGGTGATCTAGTCATTTTGCCCTGAAGGCAAGATTCACAAGTTGGAGTAGGCTCAGAGCCCAATGAGGATAAAATCCCAATTTTCTCCAGTTTTGCAAACCTATCTTCTGCAACATGACATAACCTTAAGTGCCAGATATATTTTGAACTTGAGTTTGTTTTCACCATGGCATTGCATTCTATTAGATCACTTGCATTCAATTTGTGTTTGTCATTATTATCTAAATAATAAAGACCATCATTCATATAACCCGAACCAACATATTTATTTCCAAAATAAATATTGCAAACATCATCTGTGAATTGAAATTCATAGCCATTTCTAGTCAAACTAGATATAGAAATGATGTTCTTAAAAGCATCAGGCACATATAAAATATTATCCAAACACAAAACATGTCCAAACATGTAAAAAGATTTAGATCCTATGGCTAACGCTTCAACAGTTGAGCCATTGCCAATTCGGACTCTAATATCTTGAGAACGCAAGCTGCTATTGTTTGCTAGTTCCTGCATATCATTAGAAATGTGAGAATTAGCACCAGTATCTGAAACCCAAGTTGTAGATGAACTATGAGTATCATCAGAATCTAAATAACAAGATATGGACATACCTTCCGAAGGTGTATCCTTCTTGTCCTTTAGAGAAGCAAGATACTCTGGGCAGTTCCTTTTCCAGTGCCCATCCTTTTGGCAGTGGAAACACTTTCCCTTGCCTCCATCAGCTTTAGTCTTCCTTTTCTGTTTAGCTATTTTCTTGGAAGGACCAGGAATCTGAGGTTTCTTTTTCTTATTGCCCTTCTTCTTGTTGGACTTTCCAGCAGAAGAAGATGCAACCAAAGCTACCTCTTTTCCTTTATTGCCTGGCATATTCTTTTGGGCAATAACCAGCATGTTGAGTAAACCAGCTAAGGTGCATTCCTGTTTAGTCATATGGAAATTTGTCACAAAATTTCCAAAAAACTCAGAAAGGGACTGAAGGATCAAATCCGTCTGTAGTTGGAAATCTATGTTAAAGTCAAGATGTTCCAACTGCTCAACCAGCCGAATCATCTTGTGGACATGATCCCCAACATTCTGTCCCTCAGACATCCTCATACGGAATAGCTGTCTAGATATCTCATACCTAGCATTCCTGCTGTGCTCACCATATAACTCTTGTAGGTGAAGGAGGATCTCACTCGCACTCTGCATGTTCTCATGTTGCTTCTGTAACTCATTACTCATGGAAGCAAGCATGTAACACTTAGCTCTCATATCATGCTCCTTCGACTTGTCCAAAGTTTCATGTTCCTCTTGTGTGGCCTCTGGAGGTAAGGGACCAGGAACTTTTGAATCTAGAACTTATCATATATGTTCAAGGTTCAGGACAAGTTTCAAATTTCTTAGCCAATTAGACAGATTAGGTCCTGTCAACCTATTGTGATCAAGTATGCTTGCAAGGATTTTGGATGGTGGTGGTTGTTTTGTGCTCATTTTTATCAGAAAATTAACTGCAGAAAATAACCAGATTAATTAGTAAATGTATCATGTAATTAACCAAAATGATTATGGTCTTTTAATCAAATTGGTCCTCCCACTAACTTAGCGAATCCTACACTTCCAAAGTAGAAAACGGAAATCCTAGTTGGATAGATTTCTAGTGGGTGATTGAATTCTTATAATTCTATTGATCATCCTCAGGTACATCCATTATTGGAATTACAATAAACTATAAGTGAGCAACTCCTTGCCCATCACATCTCATGTGAGGTTCAATCCTTTACCTAGCCCCTAATGCTCAAAATCTCAGGTACATCCATTATTGACTTATCTTGCATTAGTTAAGTTGATCCCATTTGAGCCAGTAATTATGCAAATAATTTTAATGTCCTCAGGTACATCCAATATTGGCCACTAAACCATTTACATATTTACAACATCTCATGCTTAACAATTATTCTTAAGAAAATCTCTTAAATTAGTTGCATCTCATGTAACAATTTAAAATTTCTTAAAATAATTGCCCCAATGGAGGGCCTATGTTATAATTACTTTAATTATAGCATTTCCAACTTAATCATTTGTTTGGAAGATTTTATGGTTATTCTAATTACTATTAAGGTCTCACTTTGCACATGATCCATTTAGCATGCATATATCATATAATTGCATACATTCTCATACATCTCATGCATTCATGGATAAGCAGTAAATATGGTATGTTCATGGACTTTCTAAGGGATTCAATTCTGAGCCACCAAGAATTGAATCAGGGCATTCCTAGGTGCATTTCATTCATTCATTCATTTTACAAGAGTTGCTGAAGGAGTACATAATCAACACTTGATCTTGAATTCCTCCCACTGGTCCCACCAATGCTCTTGACCTCCTTGAACTTCTTGCAATCCAATATTACATAGTAATCCTTGGCATACCAAGGCGAATTTACAAGAACTTAAATAAATGAAATTACAACCCAAAAATTATTACAAACTTAATAATACATGCCCAAAATAAATTAAAATAAATTAATTAATTTACAATCCCAAAGAAACATAAAAGAAATAAATCCAATCACATTGGTCTTTTATAGTCCATGATCATCCATCATGCATATCACTATTTAACAATTAAATAAAACATACATACTTAAATTAAATTGAATATCTCATATTCAACTTAAAAATCCAGATTTGAATATGATGCAAATAAATTTAAAAATTCAGATTTGAATCTCATTCAAACAAATTTAAAAATTCAGATTTGGATCACATTCAAATAACTTTAAAATTTCAGATTTGAATCACATTCAAACATTTTTTTAAAAAATCAGATTTGAATCATATTCAAACATTTTTTAAAAAATCAGATCTGAATTTTATTCAATCAATTTTAAAAAATCAGATTTAAATATGATTCAAACAACTTTAAAAATTCAGATTTGAATCACATTCAAACAACTTTTAAAATTCAGATTTGAATCACATTCAAACAATTTTTAAAATTCTGATTTGAATCATAATTTAATTGTGTGATTAAAACTACTAATTAAACACTTTAATTAGTCAAAGAATAGGCCTTAGATCATACAAAAATTGCAGAATTAAAAGCTAAACCTTGAACCACCCATGGAAGCCAAACCATGCGCACCATTGATGGTGTTTTTTTTCAAGTATGCCGCCACCTTGCTTTGCAACCAGTAATGAACTTTTGATCTCATGATCAAACACACAATTAAATCATATAATCAACAATCTAAATGGCAAATATAGTGGCTCTGATACCAATTGAAGGAACGGAAGCGTGAGAAACACAAGTTTATACTATTGAATTCAAAAATTTTCACCTAGGGTCACATGCATCATGCAAGATTTATTTTTATCTATTTGATGTAACACCCCTAAGTTCGATAGTGCGTTCTGCTGTTCCGGTGACCAGTGCTGTCCGGACAGCTAGGATGCCTAGAACCACACTTTAATATGAGTGAGGAGACATAAAATAATGAAATACAAGAAAAGAAAATACAAGAAAAACAAAGGAAAAATAATAGCAAAGAAATGTGATCAAGTTAAACGAGCCGGGAAACCTAACGATGGTGATCAGACCGAAGTCACGGCGTGGACCGTTGATCGCCCTCGATCATGGGAACCACAAAAACATTTTTAAGACTTAAATAGACCCTTATTGAAGAATAAATATCATTAGAAAGATCAAAGAAAAATTAAATAATTAGTACAAAGAAAAGTGAGAAATCGAAAAACAGACAAAATACGGTGTTACCGAAAAATTGGGAATGCCACCCGAACAGGGGCATTATGGTCATTTGACATCCCGAATTGTCTTTTGACCTAAATTTCCATTAAAAATAAATAATATTACACTTAGAAAATGAAATGAAAAATTTGTTTAGTGGTACCTAAAATAAATAGCCAAAAATGGAGTGGAAATGGTGTAAATAACACATTAAACTTATAATATGGTTAAATAATGTGAGTGGGCCACTAAAGGAATAAACTAAAGACATAGTGGGGCAGGTGTACATCCATTATCCAAGGCAGAAACTTCATCTTCTCCATTGTACCAAAGTTGCCGTGAATGAAGGGAGAGGAAACTCCATGGACATTTTCATGCAAGCTTGATCCATCCCTCCATTTCAACTCCATTCACTTGGGTTCCTTCATGAAACTTTGTCTACTCATCACAAGGAAGAGTTTGATACTAAATTTGAGAAGTTTAAGCAAGGTTTAACAAGCTCCAAGCATAAGGTAAGTCCATAATTTTGAAGATAGCTTTGTTAAGTTTTGTGTGCATGTTATGGGTGTTGGTTTTGTGAAGGAAAATTTTGAGTTTGAAGAGTTATTGTTGTTTTCATTTTGGACAGCCATGGAGTCACGTTTTTGATGAGATATTTATGCATATAATTGATGAGAAATAATGTTGATCATGGTGATTTAATATCCTAGAGGATTATTTCACATATATATGGTGATTTATGCACTTGGATGGGAATTGGTAAATTGTAGGGCACTTTGATGTTGAAGAAGGTTTTCGCAGCTTGGGGACCCTTGAATAATTGTATGTATTGATGGAAGTATTGGCAGAATGTTGACATAGAAGAATTGATGAATGTGTATGTAAATTAGTAGTGGAAATTATATGTAATGATTAGGTGTAATTATGTACATATATTGCTAAATTTGGACTTTGTGGTTTAGGGTTGTAATTGATGTATTGAGAATGTTTGTATTCTGTCCAAATTGACCATAGTAAGAAGTGATAAATGAATATGGAATGGTATAACATCAGAATTGGGTATGGGGATTTAAGGTAGAGCAAGTTAAATGTGTGTTTGAATTGGGGTTTGAAAGACACATAAAGGACAGTGTGCAAATAGACCTATAACTTTAAATGTGTAACCTCAATTGGTATGAGACCAATTGGAGGTGAAACTAGGCACAAAATGTGCCAACTTTCATTGAGAGAACATACCAAAATTCTGCTTGCAAGGTGATGTGAAAAATGACCAATTCGGATTAGGTGCAATTAGGACCTGAAAAATGACCAATTGGGCAGCAGTGAGTGTTTAGGCCATAACTCACTCAAACCAGGTCCAATTGACCTGAAATTTTAACCAAGAATAGTTAAGACCCATACCTACAAGTCTTATGAAGACACCAAAGCCCAGAAATGACCATAAGCAAGTCAAACAACTTGCACAAGTTCGGGTCCAAAAACTGGCCGAACCAGAATTGACCAATTTGACCTAAAATTGACCTAAAATGGTACCATTTGACCAGCAAGAGTGTGATGACCATAACTTGGTCTACTTAACTCGGATTGACCTGAAATTTTGCACCGCGTGCAATAAGACCTAGATCTACAAATTTGTAGTTTCGACCGAGACCCGAAAACCGAGGGAACAAGATCGTCCGGTTAGGTTAAACCAGTGTCCCGGAATCCAGCAATTTGCATTAAAATGCACTAAGCAAGGAAATGACTTTGGTAACACATACCAACCCTAAAACCCTATCGAATGTGACATATTAACGACACTAAAACCTAATTTACCTAAAACGCCACGAGGGTCGGTATATTAGGTGATTAAGTGAATAATTTAGTTCAGTGCATTATTTACCAAACACCATCGATAGAGACAGTTTAAATTAGTACTGAAACACTTCAAATTGTGTTTCTCAGTTACCAAAGACTCAGGAAAGGAAACATGAGTCAGAGTCAGATAGGGATCATCGAGGTTTGTGCACAACAACTGTTTCTTTTGAATAATTTTCAATTGAAATAAATATTGACTATTTGTATATTATTGTTTTAAATTGTGTTTGTGTACAACAACTATTTCTCTTGAATTTTCAATTGAAATAAATATTGACTATTTGTATATTATTGTTTTAAATTGTGTTTGTGCACAACAACTATTTCTTTTGAATTATTTTCAATTGAAATAAATTATGACTACTTGTATATTATTGTTTTAAATTGTGTAAATGTGTTTGTTGGACACTTATTGATTTAAAAACATTGTGAATGGTTTGAAACAGAGAAAAATTGTTTGAATTGTATTTTATGGATACTTATTGATTGAAAAGCACTTGTAAATGGTTTTGTGGAAATTGAAGTGAATTACGAATTGTGCTGCCATTTTGTGAATGAAATTATAACTTTGGAAATTTATTGGATTCTTACGGATCATTTGAATAAAATGTTTGGAATTGTTTTGACTCACAATTGGCATGACACTGATAATATGTTCCTCCTCCATTAATGGGGTGAGTGTGATTATTCCTCCCTCTTTGACTTATAAGTGTGGTGTGAGTATTATTATGTTACTCCCTCTTTGACTTCCCTGTCTGAGGTGAGTATGTATGATTTCTCATTATATAGCTAGCTTCCTGCCTCATTGATTTCGATTATTGGGGTGATCATGTCTTGTCGTGGTGTACAACACGGCATATATGGAAAAATTGTGTCATGGCCTAAATTGTGTTATAGATTGGCAACACTGTATTCTTCAGTTATTTGATCGAATTGTGTTATTATGTATTGTGAGATTGTGAAATTGATTTAAACTCTTATTGACATATACTGTCTATTGAATTCAACCATTATCTGACTTATTGAAAATTATTGTGATATTAACAAATGGAGTTTAAATTCTTGTTGACATTTATTGTCTTGAATTTAACTATGGTTTTAAGTATCCACTATTGATATGATTTATGAATTGTGATTTAAAATTTGTATTTGGTAAATGTTGTGCACCACTGAGACATTGTCTCGTGATAGCTTTATTCTTTATCGCGGTAGAGAGACAGACAGGCGGCGAGGCTAGGTCGCTAGTATCGCCAATGAGATTTTTGGGTATAGTGAGTATACCACATGTGGCATTTTGTCTTGTAATGTATATTCACTGTATGTATATTTTGTTCTTGGTTTTGGCGATTGTAAATTTAAGTTGTCTGATAAAGTTGTAAAATAATTATGAGTTATTTGGCTTGTAAAAATTGTGTTATATCTTTGTATCTTAGTCTTTGAAAATCACTGTGGATTTGACTTGAGAAATGTGTTGTGTTGATAAAAATGTTGGAGTTGAGATTTGAAAATATATTGAAGTGCTTTTTACAGGTTTTCTGAAGAACTGTTTTGTCCAAAATACAAATGGCACCTTGCCAAAATTTTTGCAGATATTCCAAATAAATCAAATGAGTTAGTTGTTTCACTTCAGTTCACCAAAGTCTTTCACACCTGTAAATAGTGCTCACCACTGTAAAAGAAGTAAGAAAAGTTTTTAAAATCCCTTGTAGTGTATTTAATGGATTATCAGTAGACGGAGTTGGTAATTCATTAGGTATACTACGGGATCATGTTATGCCTTACAGAGGGGTAGGGTGTGACATGTTTTAGTGGTATCAGAGCAAAGTTTTTAAATTCTGTTTTCACATGTTATTTGAATATTCTTTCTTCACAGTACAACTGCTCAATATCATTGTTTGATACATACAGTACATTACATTATAAATATGCACTAACGGGAGGAAATCTCCTTGTATTATTGTATAGGAGGTCTAAAATCCTCGAATTGACTATGGAAGAGGGTGATCGTTCAGTCGATCAATTGATAGAGGCTGAGGTGCAAGGGGATGCCCCATGCCTACATAATGTCGATGGTTCAAGAAGACCACCGCAGCATCTGCTCAGTTCGCTCAGCAGACGGCTGCAATGTCCCAACAAATGGATGGTAATGTGCCTACTCAAGCCCCAATACAGACACCAGTGGTACAACCACAGTCTTCTGCTAGACAATATGACAAATTGATGAAATATGGGGCTACAGAGTTCAAGGGGACAGTAGATCCTCTGGAGGCAGAACAATGGTTAGAGAGGATGGATAGGGTATTCAAGAAACTGCATTGCACAGAGGAGCTTAGATTTGAATACTCAGTATCTTTGCTACAGGGGGATGCTTATGACTGGTGGAAAACCATTCCCCACCGATAGAACTCAGTGCTAACATGGAATGACTTCCTCGGGAATTCAGCAAAAATATGTCCACGATGCTTATGTAGACCGTGTCGCAAGAATTCCTAAGTCCAAACAAAGGGCATCGGTCGAGTATGAAAGGGAATTCTCCACTTTGAGCCATTATGCAAGAAGTCTACTTTCTACCATGAGGAGAGATGTAAGAGGTTTGAAACCGGCTTGAAGCCTAGTATCGATTACAAGTGGTCGGATTCAAACATAACAACTTCTCGAACTTATTTCTCAAGCACTAGAATTAGAAAGAATTGAATCAAGCACTCTTGAGAAAAGAAATCGAGAAGGCGAGAAAAAGAGGGAAAGTCGTGACGAGTTCTAGTGGTCCTACTGGAAAGAGGAAAAACTTTGGGGGATACGACAGAGATAGTAAGAAGTCCGGTAGAGATAGATCTTTTGGACAGAAACCACCTCGATCCGATCAGCAAACTCAACAGAAACCCAGAAATGCGCTGTCAGATCGACTTTGTGAAACTTGTGGTAAACCACATAGTGGGCTATGTTATAGAGCCGTAGGAGCATGCTTTAATTGTGGAGAGACTGGCCATTTTGCTAGGGATTGTGTAAATCCAAGTCGTTCTGGATCATTTACTACACCAAAGGGATCAACCCAAGTTTCTACCCCAAATAGTTCACCATCAGTTAGTAGAGGCAGAGGTAGAGGTAGGGGTAGTACACGTAGAAGTCAGACTACTGTGAATCAGCCAAAACAGGGTGATGCTTCAACTAGAGTATACGCTATACGACAGAAAAGAGACTGAGACTTTTGACATTATTGCTGGTACCTTCTCAATTAGCAACTAAGATATATATATGTATTGTTTGACCTAGAGTTTGCATACTTTTATGTTAGTGTTAGAACTACATGTTCTGTTGTTATTCCTTTACAGGGGAATAAATTTTGATGCATTAGTGATTAGTCCTTAAGATAAGGATTGTGATAATAAGTGAAATTAGTTTTGAAAGAGTTTATCGGCGAAAAGTATTTTCTAACACACCATAAATTATAAAGCTAATTGGCGAGCCTACTTAATGTAAGGCAAGAGGACGTAAAAGTAAGATGCAGTAATGGAATTGCTCTAGATGAGGGCAAGGAGGTTACTGTTAGAAATTGCTAATGGATATTGTAATCAGAATAAGATTCGAATATCAGTGAATTCAAAAAGAATAAAAGATAACAAAGTTTGATCTATTGGGATGTATCGTAGTAACTATGCAATGTTCTTGATGTTTATACTGTAAGCTGCAGATTCTGATCGACTTTAGATTATTGTGTAGAGCTACGACTACCCGATAGTATACCTAGATAAGAATAGTTGCCAACGGCATCTGCTTTGGTATAGTTATGCCATGACAATTTAATTGTTAGAAATAAGTTTGAAAATCCTACTTAGGATCTAAAACTCAAAAGTTAAAATATCGAAAGGTTATAGTTCAGTACAAAAGGAAGTAAGTTATAGAATATTGACAGATAAAAAGAGTTATGAAAGTAGAGAATTGAGCTTGATTCATGTGTAACAAAGAAATATTACAAATGTGAGGAAGACTATGGACTAGAATGGTCAGAGGACCAATGACTGATGAATGATTCTAACATGACCTCAAGGGTCATTCAAGGAGCAACGTGAACCAAAATATTAGACAGCATAATAGTAAGAGGAGATTGGTGTTATCCAAACAAATTAAACATTGTATTAGATTGTTAAAAGTCTTACGATCATATAGAAAGGAGAAATAAACGTATGACTATTGTAAGATGGCTACTGGGTAAAAATTTCGTGGACGAAATTTATTTAAGGGGGGGAGAATTGTAACACCCCTAAGTTCGTGAGTGCTCATTGCTCGGTGACCAGTCTTTGTCAGGACAGCTAGGATGCCTAGAACCACACTTTAATATGAGTGAGGAGACATAAAATAATGAAATACAAGAAAAGAAAATACAAGAAAAACAAAGGAAAAATAATAGCAAAGAAATGTGATCAAGTTAAACGAAATGAAACCTAACGATGGGTGATCAGACCGAAGTCACGGCGTGGACCGTTGACTGCCCTCGGATCATGGGAACCCTGGAAAACATTTTTAAGACTTAAATAGACCCTTATTGAAGAATAAATATCATTAGAAAGATCAAAGAAAAATTAAATAATTAGTACAAAGAAAAGTGAGAAATCGAAAAACAGACAAAATACGGTGTTATTAGAAAAATTGGGAATGCCACGAGCAGGGGCATTATGGTCATTTGACATCCCGAATTGTCTTTTGACCTAAATTTCCATTAAAAATAAATAATATTACACTTAGAAAATGAAATGAAAAATTTGTTTAGTGGTACCTAAAATAAATAGCCAAAAATGGAGTGGAAATGGTGTAAATAACACATTAAACTTATAATATGGTTAAATAATGTGAGTGGGCCACTAAAGGAATAAACTAAAGACATAGTGGGGCAGGTGTACATCCATTATCCAAGGCAGAAACTTCATCTTCTCCATTGTACCAAAGTTGCCGTGAATGAAGGGAGAGGAAACTCCATGGACATTTTCATGCAAGCTTGATCCATCCCTCCATTTCAACTCCATTCACTTGGGTTCCTTCATGAAACTTTGTCTACTCATCACAAGGAAGAGTTTGATACTAAATTTGAGAAGTTTAAGCAAGGTTTAACAAGCTCCAAGCATAAGGTAAGTCCATAATTTTGAAGATAGCTTTGTTAAGTTTTGTGTGCATGTTATGGGTGTTGGTTTTGTGAAGGAAAATTTTGAGTTTGAAGAGTTATTGTTGTTTTCATTTTGGACAGCCATGGAGTCACGTTTTATATGAGATATTTATGCATATAATTGATGAGAAATAATGTTGATCATGGTGATTTAATATCCTAGAGGATTATTTCACATATATATGGTGATTTATGCACTTGGATGGGAATTGGTAAATTGTAGGGCACTTTGATGTTGAAGAAGGTTTTCGGCAGCTTGGGGACCCTTGAATAATTGTATGTATTGATGGAAGTATTGGCAGAATGTTGACATAGAAGAATTGATGAATGTGTATGTAAATTAGTAGTGGAAATTATATGTAATGATTAGGTGTAATTATGTACATATATTGCTAAATTTGGACTTTGTGGTTTAGGGTTGTAATTGATGTATTGAGAATGTTTGTATTCTGTCCAAATTGACCATAGTAAGAAGTGATAAATGAATATGGAATGGTATAACATCAGAATTGGGTATGGGGATTTAAGGTAGAGCAAGTTAAATGTGTGTTTGAATTGGGGTTTGAAAGACACATAAAGGACAGTGTGCAAATAGACCTATAACTTTAAATGTGTAACCTCAATTGGTATGAGACCAATTGGAGGTGAAACTAGGCACAAAATGTGCCAACTTTCATTGAGAGAACATACCAAAATTCTGCTTGCAAGGTGATGTGAAAAATGACCAATTCGGATTAGGTGCAATTAGGACCTGAAAAATGACCAATTGGGCAGCAGTGAGTGTTTAGGCCATAACTCACTCAAACCAGGTCCAATTGACCTGAAATTTTAACCAAGAATAGTTAAGACCCATACCTACAAGTCTTATGAAGACACCAAAGCCCAGAAATGACCATAAGCAAGTCAAACAACTTGCACAAGTTCGGGTCCAAAAACTGGCCGAACCAGAATTGACCAATTTGACCTAAAATTGACCTAAAATGGTACCATTTGACCAGCAAGAGTGTGATGACCATAACTTGGTCTACTTAACTCGGATTGACCTGAAATTTTGCACCGCGTGCAATAAGACCTAGATCTACAAATTTGTAGTTTCGACTGAGACCCGAAAACCGAGGGAACTAGATCGTCCGGTTAGGTCAAACCAGTGTCCCGGAATCCAGCAATTTGCATTAAAATGCACTAAGCAAGGAAATGACTTTGGTAACACGTACCAACCCTAAAACCCTATCGAATGTGACATATTAACGACACTAAAACCTAATTTACCTAAAACGCAATGAGGGTCGGTATATTAGGTGATTAAGTGAATAATTTAGTTCAGTGCATTATTTACCAAACACCATCGATAGAGACAGTTTAAATTAGTACTGAAACACTTCAAATTGTGTTTCTCAGTTACCAAAGACTCAGGAAAAGGGAAGGAAACACTGAGTCCAGATCAGGGGGACAGTCATCAGAGGTTTGTGCACAACAACTGTTTCTTTTGAATAATTTTCAATTGAAATAAATATTGACTATTTGTATATTATTGTTTTAAATTGTGTTTGTGTACAACAACTATTTCTCTTGAATTTTCAATTGAAATAAATATTGACTATTTGTATATTATTGTTTTAAATTGTGTTTGTGCACAACAACTATTTCTTTTGAATTATTTTCAATTGAAATAAATTATGACTACTTGTATATTATTGTTTTAAATTGTGGAAATGTGTTTGGTGGACACTTATTGATTGAAAAACATTGTGAATGGTTTGAAACTGTGAAAAATTGTTTGAATGGTATTTGATGGATACTTATTGATTGAAAAGCACTGTAAATGGTTTTTGTGGAAATTGAAGTGAATTACGAATTGTGTTGCCATTTTGTGAATGAAATTATAACTTTGGAAATTTATTGGATTCTTACGGATCATTTGAATAAAATGTTTGGAATTGTTTTGACTCACAATTGGCATGACACTGATAATATATTCCTCCTCCATTAATGGGGTGAGTGTGATTATTCCTCCCTCTTTGACTTATTAGTCTGGGGTGAGTATGATTATGTTCCTCCCTCTTTGACTTCCCACCGAGGTGAGTATGGATGAGTACTCATTAGATAGCTAGCTTCCTCCTCATTGATTTCGATTATTGGGGTGAGCATGTCTTGTCGTGGTGTACAACACGGCATATATGGAAAAATTGTGTCATGGCCTAAATTGTGTTATAGATTGGCAACACTGTATTCTTCAGTTATTTGATCGAATTGTGTTATTATGTATTGTGAGATTGTGAAATTGATTTAAACTCTTATTGACATATACTGTCTATTGAATTCAACCATTATCTGACTTATTGAAAATTATTGTGATATTAACAAATGGAGTTTAAATTCTTGTTGACATTTATTGTCTTGAATTTAACTATGGTTTTAAGTATCCACTATTGATATGATTTATGAATTGTGATTTAAAATTTGTATTTGGTAAATGTTGTGCACCATGAGACATTGTCTCGTGATAGCTTTATTCTGTCGCAGTAGAGAGAGACAGAAAGTGAGCTAGGGTCGCTAGTATCGCCAGAGAGAGATTTTTGGGTATAGTGAGTATACCACATGTGGCATTTTGTACTGTAATGTATATTCACTGTATGTATATTTTGTTCTTGGTTTTGAGCAGTTGTAAATTTAAGTTGTACAGTAAAGTTGTAAAATAATTATGAGTTATTTGGCTTGTAAAAATTGTGTTATATCTTTGTATCTTAGTCTTTGAAAATCACTGTGGATTTGACTTGAGAAATGTGTTGTGTTGATAAAAATGTTGGAGTTGAGATTTGAAAATATATTGAAGTGCTTTTTACAGGTTTTCTGAAGAACTGTTTTGTCCAAAATACAAATGGCACCTTGCCAAAATTTTTGCAGATATTCCAAATAAATCAAATGAGTTAGTTGTTTCACTTCAGTTCACCAAAGTCTTTCACACCTGTAAATAGTGCTCACCACTGTAAAAGAAGTAAGAAAAGTTTTTAAAATCCCTTGTAGTGTATTTAATGGATTATCAGTAGACGGAGTTGGTAATTCATTAGGTATACTACGGGATCATGTTATGCCTTACAGAGGGGTAGGGTGTGACATTTGATTTCAATGATAAACAACATATTAAAACTCTTTTAATATGTTTTTGGATCTGTATTTTCCATTTAAGATTTTAAAATTAATCAGATCAATTTTAGAACCCTAGATTAAATCAAGAATGATTACACTAACCTCTTGATGCATTGCAACGTGTCTGCGCCTTTGAGATTTGTCTTCAGGACACCAGATGTTGTCCCTCTAGCTTGTCCACACCAAGAACACCTATGGCAGCCCTTGAACAGCTTCTAAAGCTTTTTCTATTAATTAGAAATTCAAGTTCTGCCTTTTAAGAGATTAGAGATGTAAACAGGATACTAGAAACAATTTCTAGTGTTCTTAATTCAAGAGATTGATGGCTAATCTCTTTGAATTGATGAGAGATGAAGAAGAATAGATGAAAAGCCTCAAAGTGGCGTGACAAGGGAGAGGAGTGGCTGCTACTTGCTTTTTCTTTTCATAACAACACTTAAATAGCTAGGTTAACACATTAAACCCTTGCCACATGTCAACCTTTGATTAGCCATAGGTTTAAGTGACCCAATCACATTGTGCCAAGTGTCAAACCTACATTTAATCTTGATTTTAATCATCTTACATGATTAAAAAAACATTTGGCAAGCTTATGTGTAATCCCATGTGTCACCATCTCATGGTGCCATGTGTCACACTGTGAAATGACCAAAATGCCCCTGTGTCTTAATTTTGAGTTCTTAACCCAAAATAATTATTTTTCTTCTTCTAATCAATTTATATCAAATATAAATTAATTAATTAATCTCTATTAATTAATTTCTCATTAATTAAATTCATGTTTAAACACTTTAAATATAAATTTAACTTATACTATACATCCAATAATCTAGATTTGGTTTCAAGTCATGCTAGGGACTTTGCAATTTAATTGCAAACCAAACCTATTTAATTAATCAATTAAACTCTTTAATTAATTAATTAAATCATATTTAAATAGGTGCTAACTTGTGTATGTGTGTGACTTACTAGGCTCATCACTAATTGGCAATGAGACATGATATCAACTCTTAATATCATCAGAACTCTTTCTTACCATAAATGATTTCTCTAAATCATTTTATGAACCTCATAGACCATGGTTAACACCTAGCATAGCATGCCATGGCCACCCAATTAGTAATAAGGTTTACCTTAAATGAACCTATAATCATATGTTACCATGCACTAGAATCTCTCTGTTACAAAATCCCAACTCAAGCTGGAGTCATGGTTTATGTCAAACTCCATTTGCTATGAATTTTATGTTCTCTTTTAATTCCAGTTCTTGATTAAAAAGATTTTCTCATCAGAAACTCTTTTCTGAATAAATCTATCTGTCCTGGCCAGGAACTTGAAACATCAAGAACAATTAAATGAACATAGGATTTTATCTCTATTTACTTAGAGGAACAGATTCCATCTTGATCAATACCTACCTCCATATATAACTAGTAGGAGCCAACACATGCCCATATACCCATACATAGTACAAGTATGAAAGCAGTATCAAACTCAAACTACCTATATACAAGATAACTGTGCTATCTCAGATCTAAAGATTATATGCACTGATATGATTTATGACAAAACATTGACAAGAGTAAACTCCATGTGCTTGTCATAAGTGTCACTGGTTCGGCCTACTTATCATTTATAAGTGCCTATCATGTTTGTTATATGGCATGAGACTCACCATTCCATCTTATTTATATCTCATATAAATAACTTGGGAACAAACATGAATACAATCTTTTTGGATAAGTCATGTCCTTATTATGAAGTATCCTCGATTGTGAACCTATTTATGATACTTTGTGCTAGAAATATTGTCACTCATATTCTTAACAACTTAAGAATAATATTTCTAACAAAATATCAATGGACCTTTTCTATTACACATAAATATATTATGTAAACGAAAAAGTGGAAATGCCTTTTATTAATAAAAATATGTACAAGATACATACTAAATGATATGCTCTAGGGCATACTACTAACAGGAGTAGGCTCAGAGCCCAATGAGGATAGAATCCCCATTTTCTCCAGTTTTGCAATCCTATCTTCTACAACATGACATAACCTCAAGTGCCAAATATATTTTGAACTAGAGTTGATTTTCACCATGGCATTGCATTCATTTAGATCACTTGCATTCATTTTGTGTTTGTCATTATTATTCAAATAATAAAGACCATCATTCATAAAACCCGAGCCAACATATTTATTTACAAAATAAATATTACAAACATCATCTGTGAGCTGAAATTCATAGCCATTTCTAGTCAAATTAGATATAGAAATGATGTTCTTAAAAGCATTAGGTACATATAAAATATTAGCCAAACACATAACATGTCCAAACATGTAAAAAGATTTAGATCCTATGGCTAAAGCTTCAACAGTTGAGCCATTACCAATCCGGACTCTAACATCTCGAGAACGCAAGCTGCTACTATTTGCTAGTTCCTGCATATCATAAGAAATGTGAGAACTAGCACCAGTATCTAAAACCCAAGCTGTAGATGAACTATGACTATCATCAGAATCTAAATAACAAGATATGGACATACCTTCTGAAGGCGTATCCTTCTTGCCCTTCAGAGAAGTAAAATACTCTGGGCAATTCCTTTTCCAGTGCCCATCCTACTGATAGTGGAAACATTTTCCTTTGTCTCCATCAGCTTTAGTCTTCCCTTTCTGTTTAGCTATTTTCTTTGAAGGACTAGGAATCTGAGGTTTCTTTTTCTTATTGCCCTTCTTCTTGTTGGACTTTCCAGCAGAAGAAGATGCAATCAAAGCTACCTCTTTTTCTTTATTGCCTGGCACATTCTTTTGGGCAATAATCAGCATGTTGAGTAAACCAACCAAGGTGCATCCCTGTTTAGTCATATGAAAATTTGTCACAAAATTCCCAAATGACTCAGGTAGGGACTGAATGATTAAATCCGTCTGCAGTTGGAAATCCATGTTAAAGTCAAGGTGTTCCAGCTGCTCAATCAATCGAATAATTTTATGGACATGATCTCCAACATTCTGTCCCTCAGATATCCTCGTGCGGAATAGCTGTCTAGATATCTCATACCTAGCATTTCTGCTGTGCTCACCATACAACTGTTGTAGGTAAAAGAGGATCTCACTTGCACTTTGTATGTTTTCATGCTGCTTCTGTAACTAATTACTCATAGAAGCAAGCATGTAACACTTAGCTCTCATATCATGTTCCTCTGGAGTAGCCTCTGGAGGTAAGGGACCAGGAACATTTGAATCTACAACATATCCTATATGTTCAAGGTTCAGGGCAAGTTTCAAATTTCTTAGCCAATCAATTAGAATAGTTCCCGTCAACCTATTTCGATCAAGTATGCTTACAAGGATATTAGATGGTGGTGGTTATTCTGTGCTCATTATTATCAAAAAATTAACTGGAGAAAATGACCATATTAATTAGTAAATGTATCATGTAATTAACCAAAATGATTATAGTCTTTTAATCAAATTGGTCCTCCCACTAACTTAGCGTATCCTACACTTCCAAATTAGAAAACAAAAATCCTAGTTAGATGGATTTCTAGTGGATGATTGAATTCTTATAATCCTATTGATCATCCTCAGGCACATCCATTATTGGAATCACAATAAACTATAAGTGAGCAACTCCTTGCCTATCACATCTCATGTGAGGTTCAATCCTTTACTTAGCCCCTAATGCTCAAAATCTCAGGCACATCCATTATTGACTTATCTTATATTAGTTAAGTTGATCCCATTGAGACAGTAAACATGCAAATAATTTTAATGTCCTCAGGTACATCCATTATTGGCCACCAAACCATTTACATATTTACAACATCTCATGCTTAACAATTATTCTTAAGAAAATCTCTTAAATTAATTACATCACATTCAACTATTTAAAATTTCTTAAAATAATTGCCCCAATGGAGGGCTCATGTTATAATTACTTTAATTATAGCATATCCAACTTAATCATTTGTTTGGAAGATTTTGTAGTCATCCTAATTACTATTATGGTCTCACTTTGTACATTATCCATTTAGCATGCATATATCATATACTTGCATACATTCCCATACATCTCATGCATTGATAGATAAAAAGTAAATATGGTATGATTATGGACTTTCTAAGGGATTCAATTCTGAGCCACCAAGAATTGAATCAGGGCATTCCTAAGTGCATTTCATTCATTCATTTTACAAGAGTTGCTGAAAGAGTACATAATCAACACTTGATCTTGAATTCCTCCCACTGGTCCCACCAATGCTCTTGACCTCCTTGATCTTCTTGTAATCCAATTACATAGTAATCCTTGGCATACCAAGGCGAATTTACAAGAACTAAATAAATGAAATTACAATCCAAAATTATTACAACCTTAATAATACATGCCCAAAAATAAATTAAAATAAATTAATTAATTTACAACCCAAAGAAACATAAAAGAAATAAATCCAATCACATTGGTCTTTTATAGTCCATGATCATCCATCATGCATATCACTATTTAACAATTAAATAAAATATACATACTTAAATTAAATTGAATATCTCATATTCAACTTAAAAATCCAGATTTGAATATGATTCAAACAAATTTAAAAATTCATATTTGAATCACATTCAAACAACTTTTAAAATTCATATTTGAATCACATTCAAACAACTTTTAAAATTCAGATTTGAATAATATTCAAATAATTTTTAAAATTCAGATTTGAATTGAAATTTAATTGTGTGATTAAAACTCTAATTAAACAATTTAATTAGATATAGGATGAGCTTTTATATCATACAACATTTGTAAATTAAAAACCCAAACCTTGTGCACACCATTGGTGACAACAAAGTGTGCGCACCAATGGTGTTCATCACTAAGCCGCCACCATTCCTTTGCAACCAGCAATGGATCTATCATCTCATGATCATACCACACAATTAAATCATATAGAAAACAATCTAAATGGCAAATATAGTAGCTCTGATACCAATTGAAGGAGCAGAAGCATGAAAAACATAGGTTTAGATCATTGGAATTCAAAATTTTTCATTTAGGGTCACATGCATCATGCAATATTTATTTTTATCTATTTAATTTCAATGATAACTAGCATATTAAAACTCTTTTAATATATTTTTGGATCTACATTTGCCATTTAAGATTTTAAAATTAATAGATTAATTCATTAGAACCCTAGATTAGATCAAGAATAAGTGCACTAACCTTTTGATGCACTACAGTATATTTGGCACCTTTGGGAAGCGTCTTAGGACACCAGATGTTGTCCCTCTAGCTTGTCCACACTAAGATCACCTATAGCAGCCCTTGAACATCTTTTAAAGCTTTTTCTATAAATTAGAAAATCAAGTTTTGCCTTTTGAGAGATTACAGATGTAAACAGAACACTAGAAACGATTTCTAGTATTTTTAATTCAAGAGATTATTGTTTAATCTCTTTGAATTGATGAGAGATGAAGAAAAGAGAAGGAGAGAGCAGCCAAGGGTGGCGGCACCAAAGAGATGAATGGTAGCTTGTTATTTTTCTATTACATAACAACACTTATATAGCTAGGTCACCACTTAAAACCCTTGCCACATGTCACCTTTTGATTAGCTCTAGGTTTAATTGACCCAATCACATTGTGCCAAGTGTCAACCCTATATTTAATCTTGACTTTGATAATCTTATATGACTAAAAGACATATGGCAAGCTTATGTGTAGTGCCATGTGTCACCATCTCATGGTGCCACATGTCACCCTGTGAAATGACCAAAATAACCCTGTGTCTTAATTTTGAGTTCTCAACCCAAAATAATTATTTCTCTTCTTCTAATCAATTTATATCAAATATAAATTAATTAATTAATCTCTATTAATTAATTTTTCATTAATTAAATTTATATTTAAACACTTTAAATATAAATTTAACTTATACTATACATCCAACAACCTAGATTTGGTTTCAACCCATGCTAGGGACTTTGCAATCTAATTGCAAACCAAACCTATTTAATTAATCAATTAAACTCTTTAATTAATTAATTAAATCATATTTAATTTGATGATTACTTGTGTATGTGTGTGACTTACTAGGCTTATCACTAATTGGCAATAAGACATGATATGAACTCTTAATATCATCAGAACTCTTTCTTACCATAAATGATTTCTCTAAATCATTTTATGCACCTCACAGACCATGGTTAACACCTAGCATAGCATGCCATGGCCACCCAATTAGTAATAAGGTTTACCTTAAATGAACCTATAATCATATGTTATCATGCACTAGAATCTCTCTATTACAAAATCCCCATTCGAGCTGGAGTCATGGTTTATGTTAAACCCCATTTGCTATGAATATTATGTTCTCTTTTAATTCCAGTTCTTGATTAAAAAGATTTTCTCATCAGAAACTCTTTTATGATTAAATCTATCTGTCCTGGCCAGGAACTTGAAACATCAAGAACAATTAAATGAACATAGGATTTTATCCCTATTTACTTAGAGGAACAGATTCCATCTTGATCAACACCTACCTCCATATATAACTAGTAGGAGCCAACACATGCCCATATACCCATACACAGTATAAGTATGAAACTAGTATCAAACTCAAACCACCTATATACAAGATAACTGTGCTATCTCAGGTCTAAAGATTATATGCACTGATATGATTTATGACAATACATTGACAAGAGTAAACTCTATGTGCTTGTCATAAATATCATTGGTTCGGCCTACTTATCATGTATAAGTGCCTATCATGTTTGTTATATGGTATGAGACTCACCATTCCATCTTATTTATATCTCAAATAAATAACTTGGGAATAAACATGAATACAATCTTACTGGATAAGTCATGTCCTTATTGTGAAGTATCCTCGATTGTGAACCTATTTATGATACTTTGTTCTAGAAATACTGTCACTTATATTCTTAACAACTTAAGAATAGAATTTCTAACAAAATATCAATGGACCTTTTCTATTACACATAAATATATTATGTAAACAGAAAAGTGAAAATGCCTTTTATTAATAAAAACATGTACAAGATACATACTAAATGATATGTTCTAGGGCATATTACTAACAAGTAGTCGAGGAACTGCTACCTCCTTGCTTCTTCACTTCCCTGTGTTGTCTCAAATCTCTCTAATCTGCCATCACTCTATGTAGAATTCCTCTTAGGGCAATCTTTCAGAAAATGGTCCATGGCCTCACATCTATAACCAGCTCTAGTCAACCTCTTACATTCACCCTTATGCCACTTTTTACAATGGCCACATTTTCTTGAGGTAGAACTTCTCATTGCTAGCCCCAGTGTACTCATTATTTGTAACACCCTAGGCAAATCCCACATCGACAAAACACGGGAGAGATGCTGGGTTTATAAGTTGATGGTTCGTAACCCCTAGTGACGCGTTTTAAAACCGTGAGGGCTTCGGCCCAGAGCGGACAATATCACTAGTGGCCAGGCCATTACATTTGTGGTATCAGAGCTGCTCCGCGTGCAACCTTGAACGATGGTGGGGCAAACCTCAGTGAGGACGCTGAGTCCCATAAGGGGGGTGGATTGTAACACCCTAGGCAAATCCCACATCGACAAAACACGGGAGAGATGCTGGGTTTATAAGTTGATGGTTCGTAACCCCTAGTGACGCGTTTTAAAACTGTGAGGGCTTCGGCCCAGAGCGGACAATATCACTAGTGGCCAGGCCATTACATTTGTGGTATCGGAGTCGCTCGCGTGCAACCTTGAGCGATGGTGGGGCAAACCTCAGGACGCCGAGTCCCATAAGGGGTGGATTGTAACATCCTAGGCAAATCCCACATCGACAAAACACGGGAGAGATGCTGGGTTTATAAGTTGATGGTTCGTAACCCCTAGTGACGCGTTTTAAAACCGTGAGGGCTTCGGCCACTAGTGATATTGTCCGCTCTGGGCCGAAGCCCTCACGGTTTTAAAACGCGTCACTAGGGGTTACGAGCCATCAACTTATAAACCCAGCATCTCTCCCGTGTTTTGTTGATGTGGGATTTGCCTAGGGTGTTACAATCCACCCCCCTTATGGGACTCAGCGTCCTCGCTGAGGTTTGCCCCACCATCGTTCAAGGTTGCACGCGGAGCAGCTCTGATACCACAAATGTAATGGCTCGGCCACTAGTGATATTGTCCGCTCTGGGCCGAAGCTCTCACGGTTTTAAAACGCGTCACTAGGGGTTACGAACCATCAACTTATAAACCCAGCATCTCTCCCGTGTTTTGTCGATGTGGGATTTGCCTAGGGTGTTACATTATTAGTGTCTCTGGTTGACCTTTTATGGATATGGGCCTGGGCCTATGTCTCCTACTCTGATTAGATGTTAGACTTAATGATTCTCTAGACCTCTTATTACTAGACTATCTAAAATCTCTTTTTTATTGACCATCACTCCTATTCTGTTCCTTTTCATGGACACAACTAATATATTTCTTTTTGAACTCTATCAGAAAGAAATCCCAAGTTACCTTGGCTGGCGGCACTACTTTGGTTATAGCATCCCACCACCGATAGGTAGCTTCTTGTAGTAGTGAAACTACATACTCTAAACTCTATTTCGAGGTGCAATGTAATTGCTGCAAGACTCTTTCAGTCTTTCCTAACCAATATGAAACTGCTGTAGAGTCATCTTCCTTCTTACCCTTAAAATCTACAGCCCTATATTTTCTGATTTTTTCCAAAGGTGACTTCTGCTGAGGCTTTGGTGGTGGAATTGCCCCGGTCATCTATCTGAGGAACTCAGTCATCTGCTCAAATAAATCTTGTTGGGGTTGTATAGGTCTTTCTAGCACTTGTGGAGCAGGAACTTATTAAATTAATCTTATTTAATTCCAATTAATCACATATTATTTTATTAAATTAGGTCTAATTATTTAGTCGGAGAAACTGACAGAGTTTCCCCTAACTTATTAGTAATTTTGACGATTTACTGCCTATTAAAATTTTCAACAATATAATTGTTAGTAGTATGCCCTAGAGCATATCATTTAGTATGTATCTTGTACATGTTTTATTAATAAAAAGGCAATTTCACTTTTCCTTTTACATAATATATTTATGTGTAATAGAAAAGGTCCATTGATATTTTATTAGAAATTCTATTATTAAGTTGTTAAGAATATGAGTGACAGTATTACTAGCACAAAGTATCATAAATTAGTTCACAATCGAGGATACTTCACACAGGACATGACTTATCCAGAAAGATTGTATTCATGTTTGTTCCCAAGGTATTTATATGAGATATAAATAAGATGGAATGATGAGTCTCATGCCATATAACAAACATGATAGGCACTTATACATGATAAGTAGGCCGAACCAGCGACACTTATGACAAGCACATGGAGTTTACTCTTGTCAATGCATTGTCATAAATCATATCAGTGCATGTAATCTTTAGACCTGAGATAACACAGTTATCTTGTATATAGGTGGTTTGAGTTTGATACTGCTTCATACTTGTACTGTGTATGGGTATATAGGCATGTGTTGGCTCCTACTAGTTATATATGGAGGTAGGTGTTGATCAAGATGGAATCTGTTACTCTAAGTAAATAGGGATAAAATCCTATTTCATTTAATTGTTCTTGATGTTTCAAGTTCCTAGCCAGGACAGACAAATTTAAACAGAAAAAAGTTTCTGATAAAAAAATCTTTTTAATCAAGAATTAGAATTAAAAGAAAACATAATATTCATAGCAAATGGGTTTTGACATAAACCATGACTCCAGCTCGAATTGGGATTTTGTAACAGAGAGATTCTAGTGCATGGTAACATATGATTATAGGTTCCTTTAAGGTATTCCTTATTACTGATTGGGTGGCCATGGCATGCTAAGCTAGGTGTTAACCATGGTCTATGAGGTGCCTAAAATGATTTAGAGAAATCATTTGTGGTAAGAAAAAGTTTTGGTGATATTAAGAGTTTATATCATATCTCATTGCCAATTAGTGATGAGCCTAGTAAATCACACACATGCACAAGTAATCACAAAGTTAAATGTGATTTAATTAATTAGTTAAAGAGTTTAATTGATTAATTAAATAGGTTTAGTTTGCAATTAGATTGCAAACTCCCTAGCATGGCTTGAAATCAAATCGAGGTTATAGGGTGTATAGTATAAGTTAAATTTATATTTAAAGTGTTTAAATATGAATTTAATTATCAGAAATTAATTAATAGAGATTAATTAATTAATTTATATTTGATATAAATTAATTAGAAAAGGATAAATAATTATTTTGGATTAAGAACTCAAAATTACAACATAAGGGTAATTTGGTCATTTTACAGGGTGACATGTGGCATCATGAGATGGTGATACATGGCATCATGGTCTGTCATTTGTCTTCCTATCATGCATGATGATCAAAGTCAAGATTAAACCTAACTTTGACACTTGGCTTAATGCGATTAGGTCAATTAAAATTAAAATGCAATAAGAAGATGACATATGGCAAGGGTTTTAACTGATGACCTAATTATATAATATGATGTTATGAAAGAATAAAATACATTCTGATTTTTTCTCAAAGGTGCCACCACCCATGAAGCCTTCTTCCTCTCTTCTTCTTCTCTCATCAATTCAAAGAGAATTGCCCATTTTCTCTTGAATTAAAATTGCTAGAAATTGTTTCTAGTGTCCTATAAACATCTACAACCTCTCTAAAGGCAAATTCCTAATTTCTAATTGGTTGGCAAGGCTTGAGAAGCTGTTCAAGGGGTTTCCATTGGTGATCTTGGTGTGGACAAACTAAAGGGACAACATTTGGGGTCCTAGGTGTTACACAAAGGTACCAAACACATCTACAGTGTATCAAAAGGTTAGTGCATATGTTCTTGAATTAATCTAGGGTTTTAATGAATTAATCTGTTAATTCAAAAGTCTTAAATGGCAAATGTAGATCCTAATACATATTAAAAGTGTTTTAATATGCAATTGAACACTGAAATCAATTAGGTACATAATAAATCTTGCATGATGCATAAGACCCTAAAAGAAAATTTTTGAATTCAATGTTCTAATCTAATAATTTTCATGCTTCCGCTCCTTCAATAATCTCAAAATCATAAATTTTTCATAATTCCAATATTTCAGATCATTTATCTCAATTTCATAATTTTCATTCATACAAAATAAATAAAATTGGTACTCATTCATAAATAAATTACTAAAAGTCATTAATGTACATAATTACAAATAATTACATGGTTCCATAATTTACGTAATAAAATAAATATCTAACATAAAATACAAAATACAAAATACATGATGTAGCCTAGTGTCCTATCTAAAATGCACTGTAGTGGAGCTGACACCGGACTCAATGCACAATCTGAACTCTCACCTAGTTTGAGTTCTGTTGGGCTCTCTGTCTGTGTCTCTAGTACCTACGGGTGGCAAAAGCAACACGCTAAGCAATACAGCTTAGTGGTGCCAATATAAAATGGAAATAAACTAAAATAATTAAATGCAAGAAATTAAGTTGATATTTCATGCAGACTAAAATTTTTGGTAAATATTTATAAAATTATTAATTTAGTACTTTTATGTTTACTATTTGATTATAAATTACTAAGTCTTGTTTTCATTGCCCAAGTAACCTATACCAGTGACTGAACAGGATCAATGGGTAAACTAGCATTAGGTACTAAGCACCTTAGGCCATCACACCATCAGTCACAAAGTGTCTGCCAAGTGTGCAACAGAACAACTAACAAGTCATAATAGTCATCGAGCACAAGGTCAAGTATATTAAAGGTATCAAAATGGCCAAAAGCCATAATATCACAAAATGGCACTATATGCCATAAATCACGGAATGGCACGAAGCCGTATGCAGTACTGCTATCGGAACCCTATTGGCATGCCAACCTATCCTAACCAATCATACTAGGCATACTAGGGCTTGTTACAAAGTTAATTGTTTAATTATTAGCATTTGAGGTTTGGTGACTACCATGGTGCGGATTGTATTGGACTTCAATTGTGCAATTGTTGTATGCTTTGATGCCCTTAATTATGCCTATGACTAATTAAATTGTTTAATTAGGAATTATAATCACACAATTAAATTTGTTTGAATGTGATTCAAATTTGAATTTTTAAATTTATTTGAATGTGATTCAAATTTGAATTTTTAAATTTGTTTGAATGTGATTCAAATCTGAATTTTTAAATTTGTTTGAATGATATTCAAATCTGGATTTTTTAGTTGAATATGAGATATTCAATTTAATTTTAGTTTGTATGTTTTATTTTATTGTTAAATAATAATATGCATGATGGATGATCATAAACAATAAAAGACCAATGTGATTGGATTTATTTCTTTTATTTTTCTTTGGATTGTAAAATAATTAATTTTATTTTGGTGGCATGTATTATAAAGGTTGTAATATTTTTGGGTTGTAATTTCATTTATTTGAGGACTTTAAAGTCCATATTCTTGTAAATTCACCTTGGTATGCCAAGGATTACAATGTAATGGATTGCAAGAAGATCAAGGAGGTCAAGAGCATTGGTGAGACCAGTGGGAGGAATTCAAGATCAAGTGTTGATTATGTACTCCTTCAATAACTCTTGCAAAATGAATGAATGGAATGCACCTAGGAATGCCCTGATTCAATTCTTGGTGGCTTAGAATTAAATCCCTTAGAAAGTCCATGATCATACCATATTTATTGTTTATCCATGTATGCATGAGATTTATGGGAATGTATGCAAGTATATGATATATGCATGCTAATTGGATAATGTGCAAAGTGAGACCATAATAGTAATTAAGCCGACCATAAAATCTTCCAAACAAATGATTAAGTTGGAAATTGTATAATTAAAGTAATTATATAATGGGCCCTCCAGAGAGGCAATTGTTTTAAGAAATTTTAAATACTTGCATATGGTGCAATTAATTTAAGAGATTTTCTTAAGAATAATTGTTAAGCATGAGATGTTATAAATATGTAAATGGTTTAGTGGCCAATAATGGATATGCTTAAGGACATAAAAATTATTTGCATATTTACTGGCTTAATAGGATCAACTTAACTAATGCAAGATAAGTCAATAATGGATGTGCCTGAGATTTTGAGCATTAGGGGCTAGGTAAAAAGATTGAACCTCACATGAGATATGATGGGCAAGGAGTTGCTCACTTACAGTTTATTATAATTCCAATAATGGATGTGCCTGAGGATGATCAATGAGACTATAAGAATTCAATCACCCACTAGAAATCCATCCAACTTGGATTTCCGTTTCCTACTTTGGAAGTGTAGGATTCGCTAAGCTAGTGGGAGGACCAATTTGATTAAAAGACTATAATCATTTTGGTTAATTACATGATACATTTACTAATTAATCTAGTTATTTTCTGTTGTTATTCTTCTGATAATAATGAGCACACAACAACCACCACCATCCAATATCCTTGCAAGCATACTTGATCACAGTAGGTTGACAGGACCTAATCTTTCTAATTGGCTTAGAAATTTGAAACTTGTCCTGATTCTTGAACATATAGGATATATTCTAGACTCAAATGTTCCTGGTCCCTTACCTCCAGAGGCCACTCAAGAGGAACATGATACTTTGGACAAGTAGAAGGAGCATGATATAAGAGCCAAGTGTTACATGCTTGCTTCTATGAGTAATGAGTTACAGAAGCAACATGAAAACATGCAATATGCAAGTGAGATCCTCCTTTACCTACAAGAGTTGTATGGTGAGCATAATAGGAATGTCGGGTATGAGATATCTAGGCAGCTATTTCGCATGAGGATATCTTAGGGACAGAATGTTAGGGATCATGTCCACTAGATGATTCGCTTATTGAGCAGCTGGAACATCTTAACTTTAACATGGATTTCCAACTGCAAACGGATTTGATCCTTTAGTCCCTTTCTGAGTCATTTGGGAATTTTATGACAAATTTCCATATGACTAAACAGGAATACACCTTGGCTGGTTTACTTAACATGCTAGTTATTGCTCAAAAGAATATGTTGGGCAATAAAGGAAAAGAGGTAGCTTTGATTATATCTTCTTCTGCTAGAAAGTCTAACAAGAAGAAGGACAATAAGAAAAAGAAACCTCAAATTCCTATCCAAGAAGATAGCTAAATAGAAAGGGAAGACCAAAGCCGATGGAGGCAAAGGAGAGTGTTTCCACTGCCAGAAAGATGGGCACTGGAAAAATGAACTGCCTAGAGTATCTTGCTTCTCTAAAGGACAAGAAGGATAGATCTTTAGAAGGTATGTCTGTGTCTTGTTATTTAGATTCTGATGATACTCATAGTTCATTTATAGCTTGGGTTTTAGATACTGGTGCCAGTTTTCACATTTATTATGATATATAGGAACTGGCAAATAGTAGCAGCTTGCGTTCTCGAGATGTTAGACTTCGGATTGGCGATGGCTCAACAGTTGAAGCTTTAGCCATTAGATTTAAATCTTTTTACATGTCTGGACATATTTTGTGTTTGAATAATATTTTAAATGTACCTGATGCTTTTAAGAGCATAATTTCTATATCTAGTTTGACTAGAAATGGCTATAAATTTCAGTTCACAGATGATATTTGTAATATTTATTTTGGAAATAAATATATTAGCTCAGGTTATATGCATGATGGTCTTTATTATTTGGATAATAATAACAAATGCAAAATGAATGCAAGAAATCTAAAAGAATGCAATGCCATGGTGAAAATCAACTCAAGTTCAAAATATATTTGGCACTTAAGATTAGGTCATGTTGCAGAAGATAGGATTGCAAAACTGTAGAAAATGGATATTCTATCCTCATTAGGTTCTGAACCTACTCCAACTTGTGAATCCTGCCTTCAGGGCAAAATAACTAGATCACCTTTTGTTAGACAAGGGCTAAGAGCTAAAAATATTTTGGAGCTAATTCATAGTGATGTATGTGGTCCATTTAAAGAAATGGCTAGAGGTAGTTTTCATTACTTTATTACCTTTACTGATGATAAATCAAGGTTTGGGCATTTGTATTTGATGAAATACAAACATGAATCCTTTGAAAAGTTCAAAGAATTTAAATTTGAAGTAGAAAATCAAACAGGAAAAAGTATAAAAGCTCTTCGATTAGATCGTGGAGGTGAATACTTGAGTACTGAATTTGATGAATACTTGAAAGACCATGGCATTGTTTCCCAGCTGACTCCTCCAGGAACACCACAGCTGAATGGTATATCTGAAAAGAGAAATCGTACCCTATTGGATATGGTACATAGTATGATGAGCTATACTGATATGCCAATCTCCTTTTGGGGATTTGCATTAGAATCAACTTTGCATATTCTGAATAGAATTCCATCAAAATCAGTATCTTCCACACCTTATGAGATATGGCATGGAAGAAAACTAAGTCTTAAGCATGTTAAGATTTGGGGTTGTCCAGCTTATATCAAAAAGTTAAACACTGATAAATTAGAAACTAGATCAGAAAAGGGTCGATTTGTTGGATATCCAAAAGAGAGTTTTTGATATTATTTTTATTTGCCTACATCACAAAAGGTTGTGGTAAGTAGAGATACCACATTTCTTGAACAACAGTTTTTTCAAGGAGGAGGTAAAGGAAGGCAAATAGAGTTAGAATTGGAGAATTCTGACCAACCAAAAAATCAGATAGATATAGATCCATCTAGTCAACCTACACCTGTTGATGAAACAAATACTGTAATTCCTTGCAGATCAACCAGGATATCTCACCCACCAGTGAGATATGGTTTTCTTCATGAAGAAGAATAAGAGTTATTTACTCATGAAGAAGTAGATTATGGAGATGATCCACTTACCTATGAAGAAGCTATATCAAGTTTTCTTCAAAATGGATTGATGCTATGAAATCCGAGATTGATTCCATGTATAAGAATCAAGTTTGGGATCTTATTGACCCACCTAAAGGTATTGTACCTATAGGGAATAAATGGGTTTTCAAGAAGAAAATCGGTTTTGATGGAAAGGTAGAGACCTATAAAGCAAGGCTAGTAGTGAAAGGGTTTCGCCAAAGGTAAGGAATCGACTATGAGGAGACTTTCTCGCCTGTTGCCATGCTTAAATGAATTAGGATTCTATTAGCAATAACTACATATTATGATTATGAGATTTGGCCAATGGATGTCAAAACAGCTTTTCTCAATCGATACATTGAAGAAAATATTTTCATGGAACAACCTAGGGGTTTTGAATCCCAAGATGGTTCCAAAGTATGCAAGCTAAAGTAATCCATTTATGGGTTGAAACAAGCTTCAAGGAGTTGGAACATCCATTTTGATGAAGCCATTAAGTCATTTGGTTTTATCAAAAATTGAAGATGAACCATGTGTATATAAGAAGGTTAGTGATAGTGTTGTCACTTTCCTTATCTTATATGTGGATGACATTTTATTGATGATAGAAAGTCTACCTCTGGGTATGTGTTCATTTGTAATGAAGGTGCAGTCAGTTGGAAGAGTTTCAAATAGAGTACGACTGCAGATTCCACTACAGAGGCTGAGTATATTGCTACATCAGATGCTACAAAGGAAGCTATTTGGATAAAGAAGTTCGTACAGAACTTGCAGTAGTTCCTTCCATTGAGTCAGCAGTTCCACTCTACTGTGACAACAATGGAGCAGTCATACAGGCTAAGGAACAACGGTCTCACTAGAAATCCAAACACATAGAAAGGCGCTACCACATTATCAGAGAGATAGTTGGGCGAGGAGATGTAACCATGCAGAAAATAGCATCAACTGAAAATCCAGCTGATCCATTCACTAAGCCTATGTCACAAGCTCAGTTAGACCAACATCTTGAGAAGATGGGTCTAAGGTATTGTAATGAATGGCTCTAGTGCTAGTGGGAGATTGTTAGTAGTATGTTCTAGAGCATATCATTTAGTATGTATCTTATACATGTTTTATTAATAAAAAGGCAATTTCACTTTTCCGTTTATATAATATATTTATGTGTAATAGAAAAGGTCCATTGATATTTTGTTAGAAATTCTATTCTTAAGTTATTAAGAATATGAGTGACAATATTTCTAGCACAAAGTATCATAAATTGGTTCACAACCGAGGATACTTCACACCGGACATGACTTATCCAGAAAGATTGTATTCATGTTTGTTCCCAAGGTATTTATATGAGATATAAAAAAGATGGAATGGTGAGTCTCATGCCATATAACAAACTGAAGGAACGGAAGCGTGAAAAACACAAGTTTATACCATTGAATTCAAAAATTTTCACCTAGGGTCACATGCATCATGCAAGATTTATTTTTATCTATTTGATTTCAATGATAAACAACATATTAAAACTCTTTTAATATGTTTTTGGATCTATATTTTCCATCTAAGATTTTAAAATTAATCAGATTAATTTTAGAACCCTAGATTAAATCAAGAACGATTACACTAACCTCTTGATGCATTGCAGCGTGTCTGCGCCTTTGAGATTCATCTTCAGGACACCAGATGTTGTCCCTCTAGCTTGTCCACACCAAGAACACCTATGGCAGCCCTTGAATAGCTTCTAAAGCTTTTTATATTAATTAGAAATTCAAGTTCTGCCTTTTAAGAGATTAGAGATGTAAACAGGACACTAGAAACAATTTCTAGTGTTCTTAATTCAAGAGATTGATGGCTAATCTCTTTGAATTGATGAGAGATGAAGAAGAATAGATGAAAAGTCTCAAAGTGGCGTGACAAAGGAGAGGAGTGGTTGCTGGTTGCTTTTTCTTTTCATAACAACACTTAAATAGCTAGGTTAACACATTAAACCCTTGCCACATTTCACCCTTTGATTAGCTCTAGGTTTAAGTGACCCAATCACATTGTGCCAAGTGTCAAACCTATATTTAATCTTGAATTCAATCATCTTATATGATTAAAAAACATTTGGCAAGCTTATGTGTAATCCCATATGTCACCATCTCATGATGCCACATGTCACACTGTGAAATGACAAAAATGCACCTGTGTCTTAATTTTGAGTTCTCAACCCAAAATAATTATTTCTCTTCTTCTAATTAATTTATATCAAATATAAATTAATTAATTAATCTCTATTAATTAATTTCTCATTAATTAAATTCATATTTAAACACTTTAAATATAAATTTAATCTATACTACACATCCAATAATCTAGATTTGGTTTCAAGTCATGCTAGGGACTTTGCAATTTAATTGCAAACCAAACCTATTTAATTAATCAATTAAACTCTTTAATTAATTAATTAAATCATATTTAAATAGGTGATAACTTGTGTATGTGTGTGACTTACTAGGCTCATCACTAATTGGCAATGAGACATGATATCAACTCTTAATATCATCAGAACTCTTTCTTACCATAAATGATTTCTCTAAATCATTTTATGCACCTCATAGACCATGGTTAACACCTAGCATAGCATGCCATGGCTACCCAATTAGTAATAAGGTTTACCTTAAATGAACCTATAATCATATGTTACCATGCACTAGAATCTCTCTGTTACAAAGTTCCAACTCAAGCTGGAGTCATGGTTTATGTCAAACTCCATTTGCTATGAATATTATGTTCTCTTTTAATTCCAGTTCTTGATTAAAAAGATTTTCTCATCAGAAACTTTTTTCTGAATAAATCTATCTGTCCTGGCCAGGAACTTGAAACATCAAGAACAATTAAATGAACATAGAATTTTATCTCTATTTACTTAGAGGAACAGATTCCATCTTGATCAACACCTACCTCCATATATAACTAGTAGGAGCCAACAGATGCCCATATACCCATACACAGTACAAGTATGAAAGCAGTATCAAACTCAAACTACCTATATACAAGATAACTGTGCTATCTCAGGTCTAAAGATTATATGCACTGATATGATTTATGACAAAACATTGACAAGAGTAAACTCCATGTGCTTGTCATAAGTGTCACTGGTTCGGCCTGCTTATCATGTATAAGTGCCTATCATGTTTGTCATATGGCATGAGACTCACTATTCCATCTTATTTATATCTCATATAAATAACTTGGGAACAAACATGAATACAATCTTTTTGGATAAGTCATATCCTTATTATGAAGTATCCTCGATTGTGAACCTATTTATGATACTTTGTGCTAGAAATATTGTCACTCATATTCTTAACAACTTAAGAATAATATTTCTAACAAAATATCAATGGACCTTTTCTATTACACATAAATATATTATGTAAATGGAAAAGTGGAAATGCCTTTTATTAATAAAATTATGTACAAGATACATACTAAATGATATGCTCTAGGGCATACTACTAACAATCTCCCACTAGCACTAGAGCCATTCATTACAATAACTTAGACCCATCTGCTCAAGATGTCGGTCTAACTGAGCTTATGAGAAAAGCTTAGTGAATGGATCAGCTGGATTTTTCAGCTGATGTTATTTTTCTGCATGGCTATATCGCCTTGCCCAACTATATCTCTGATAATGTGGCAGTGCCTTTCTATGTGTTTGGATTTTTGTGAGACCTTGGTTCCTTAGCTTGTATGACTGCTCCATTGTTGTCACAGTGTAATGGAACTGCTGAGTCAATGGAAGGAACTACTGTAAGTTCTATCATGAACTTCTTTATCCAAACTTTTCCTTTGCAAAGATCTCGATGCAAAGAATATACTCAGCCTCTGTAGTGGAATCTGCAGTCGTGCTCTGTTTGGAACTCTTCCAACTGACTATACCTCCATTACAAATGAACACATATCCAGAGGTAGACTTTCTATCATCGATATCTGATTGGAAATCATAATCAGTATAACCATCCAATTGTAAGTCTCCAGCTCCATAAATTAAGAATAAATCCTTAGTTCTTCTCAAGTACTTAAGGATATTCTTGACAGCTATCCAGTGTTCCAAACCTGGATTGGATTGATACCTGCTAGTCAAACTAACAACATATGCGATATCCGGCCTAGTACACAACATTGCATACATTAAACTTCCAATAGCTGAAGCATATGGAATCCTGGCCATCTTATCTCTTTTTTCAGGTGTCTATGGAGACATCTCTTTAGAAAGATGGATACCATGTCTCACTGGTAACAATCCTCTCTTGGAATCAAGCATGTTGAACCTCTTTAACACCTTTTCCAAGTATAGACTTTGGGAAAAACCAATTATTCTTTTCGCTCTATCTCTATAGATGCGAATCCCAAGAATATAGGTTGCCTCCCCTAAGTCTTTCATGGAGAATGTATTTGACAACCATACCTTTATAGTCGTCAACATACCTGTGTCATTACCCATCAACAGTATGTCATCCACATATAAGACAAGGAAAGTGATAGCACTGTCACTAACCTTCTTATATACACATGGCTCATCCTCATTTTTGATAAAACTAAAGGATTTAATGGCTTCATCAAAACGGATGTTCCAACTCCTCGAAGCTTGTTTCAACCCATAAATGGATCACTTTAGCTTGCATACCTTGGAACCATCTTGGGATTCAAAACCCCTAGGTTGTTCCATGAAAATGTTTTCTTCAATGTATCCATTGAGAAAAGCTGTTTTGACATCCATCTGCCAAATCTCATAATCATAGTATGCAGCTATTGCTAATAAAATCCTAATTGATTTAAGCATGGCAACAGGCGAGAAAGTCTCCTCATAGTCGATTCCTTGCCTTCGGCGAAACCCTTTCGCTACTAGCCTTGCCTTATAGGTCTCTACCTTTCCATCAGAACCAATTTTCTTCTTGAAAACCCATTTGTTCCCTATAGGTACAATACCTTCAGTTGGGTCAACAAGATCCCAAACTTGATTCTTATACATGGAATCAATCTCGGATTTCATAGCATCAATCCATTTTAAAGAGTCTATATCTAATATAGCTTCTTCATAAGTAAGTGGATCATCTCCATGATCAACTTCTTCATGAGTAGACAGCTCTTGTTCTTCTTCATGAAGAAAACCATATCTCACTGGTGGGTGAGATACCCTAGTTGTTCTACGAGGAACAGCTGTAGATGTTTCATCAACGGGTATAGGTTGACTAGATGGATCTATATCCATCTGATCTGTTGGTTGGTCAGAATTCTCCAATTCTAACTCTATTTGCCTTCCTTTGCCTCCTTCTTGAACAAACTGTTATTAAAGAAATGTGGCATCTCTACTTATCACAACCTTTTGTGAAGTAGGCAAATAAAAATAATATCCAAAACTATCTTTTGGATATCCAACAAATCGACCTTTTTCTGATCTGGTCTCCAATTTATCAGTGTTTAGTTTTTTATATAAGCTGGACAACCCCAAATCTTAACATGCTTAAGACTTGGTTTTCTTCCATGCCATATCTCATAAGGTGTGGAAGAAACTGATTTTGATGGAATCCTATTCAGAATATACAAAGCTGATTCTAATGCAAATCCCCAAAAGAAGATCGGCATATCAGTATAGCTCATCATACTACGTACCATATCCAATAGGGTACGATTTCTCCTTTCAGACACACCATTCAGTTGTGGCATTCCTGGAGGAGTCAGCTGAGAAACAATGCCATGCTCTCTCAAGTATTCATCAAATTCAGTACTCAAATATTCACCTCCACGATCTGATCGAAGAGCTTTAATACTCTTTCCTGTTTGATTTTCTACTTCAGATTTAAATTCCTTAAACTTTTCAAAGGATTCATGTTAGTATTTCATCAAATACAAATACCCAAACCTTGATTTATCATCAGTAAAGGTAATAAAATAATGAAAACCCCCTCTAGCCATTTCTTTAAATGGACCACATACATCACTATGTATTAGCTCCAAAATATTTTCAGCTCTTAGCCCTTGTCCAACAAAGGGTGATCTAGTCATTTTGCCCTGAAGGCAAGATTCACAAGTTGGAGTAGGCTCAGAGCCTAATGAGGATAAAATCCCCATTTTCTCCAGTTTTGCAATCCTATCTTCTGCAACATGACATAACCTTAAGTGCCAAATATATTTTGAACTTGAGTTGGTTTTCACCATGGCATTGCATTCTTTTAGATCACTTGCATTCAATTTGTGTTTGTCATTATTATCCAAATAATAAAGACCATCATTCATATAACCTGAACCAACATATTTATTTCCAAAATAAATATTGCAAACATCATCTATGAATTGAAATTCATAGCCATTTCTAGTCAAACTAGATATAGAAATGATGTTCTTAAAAGCATCAGGTACATATAAAATATTATCCAAACACAAAACATATCCAAACATGTAAAAAGATTTAGATCCTATGGCTTAAGCTTCAACAGTTGAGCCATTGCCAATCCGGACTCTAATATCTCGAGAACGCAAGCTACTACTGTTTGCTAGTTCCTGCATATCATTAGAAATGTGGGAACTGGCACCAATATCTAAAACCCAAGCTGTAGATGAACTATGAGTATCATCAGAATCTAAATAACAAGATATGGACATACCTTCCGAAGGTGTATCCTTCTTGTCCTTCAGAGAAGCAAGATACTGCAGGCGCCTTTTCCAGACCCATCCTTTGGCAAAGGGAAACACTTTCCTTTGCCTCCATCAGCTTTAGTCTTCCTTTAGCTATTTTCTTGGAAGGACCAGGAAACTGAGGTTTCTTTTTCTTATTGCCCTTCTTCTTGTTGGACTTTCCAGCAGAAGAAGATGCAATCAAAGCTACCTCTTTTCCTTTATTGCCCGGCATATTCTTTTGGGCAATAACCAGCATGTTGAGTAAACCAGCTAAGGTGCATTCCTATTTAGTCATAAGGAAATTTGTCACAAAATTCCCAAAAGACTCAGGAAGGGACTGAAAGATCAAATCCGTTTGTAGTTGGAAATCCATGTTGAAGTCAAGATGTTCCAACTGCTCAATTAGCCGAATCATCTTGTGGACATGATCCCCAACATTCTGTCCCTCAAACATCCTCATACGGAATAGCTGTCTAGATATCTCATACCTAGCATTCCTACTGTGCTCACCATACAACTCTTGTAGGTGAAAGAGAATCTCACTCGCACTCTGCATGTTCTCATGTTGCTTCTGTAACTCATTATTCATGGAAGCAAGCATGTAACACTTAGCTCTCATATCATGCTCCTTCCACTTGTCCAAAGTTTCATGTTCCTCTTGTGTGACCTCTGGAGGTAAGGGACCAGGAACATTTGAATCTAGAACATATCCTATATGTTCAAGGTTCAGGACAAGTTTCAAATTCTTAGCCAATCAGACAGATTAGATCCTGTCAACCTATTGTGATCAAGTATGCTTGCAAGGATATTGGATGGTGGTGGTTGTTTTGTGCTCATTTTTTATCAGAAAATTAACTGCAGAAAATAACCAGATTAATTAGTAAATGTATCATGTAATTAACCAAAATGATTATGGTCTTTTAATCAAATTGGTCCTCCCACTAACTTAGCGAATCCTACACTTCTAAAGTAGAAAACGGAAATCCTAGTTGGATAGATTTCTAGTGGGTGATTGAATTCTTATAATTCTATTGATCATCCTCAGGTACATCCATTATTGGAATTACAATAAACTATAAGTGAACAACTCCTTGCCCATCACATCTCATGTGAAGTTCAATCCTTTACCTAGCCCCTAATACTCAAAATCTCAGGTAGATCCATTATTGACTTATCTTGCATTAGTTAAGTTGATCCCATTGAGCCAGTAATTATGCAAATAATTTTAATGTCCTCAGGTACATCCAATATTGGCCACTAAACCATTTACATATTTACAACATCTCATGCTTAACAATTATTCTTAAGAAAATCTCTTAAATTAATTGCATCTTATGCAACTATTTAAAATTTCTTAAAATAATTGCCCCAATGGAGGGCCTATGTTATAATTACTTTAATTATAGCATTTCCAACTTAATCATTTGTTTGGAAGATTTTATGGTCATTCTAATTACTATTAAGGTCTCACTTTGCACATTATCCAATTAGCATGCATATATCATATAATAGCATACATTCCCATACATCTCATTCATTCATGGATAAGCAATAAATATGGTATGATCATGGACTTTCTAAGGGATTCAATTTTGAGCCACCAAGAATTGAATCAGGGCATTCCTAGGTGCATTTCATTCATTCATTCATTTTACAAGAGTTGTTGTGTAACACCCTCCCGGTAACAACTCCGTACATTCTACTGTTCCGGTGACCGGTGTCGGTCCGGACAGTTAGAACGTCCGGAAAAATATTTAAACTTAAGTGAGGGACCAAAATCAACTCAAATATTAATAAGAAAAATTTAGTAAAAATTTTAGAAATAAAATACAACCAAGTTAAACGAGCCGGTGCCCTAGCGATGGGTAACCCAGAGGGAAGTTGCGGTTCTCGCAACTAGGAGCCCTAGACCCGGGGGAAAAATTATAAAATAATTTTTTGGGACTCCAGAGAAGGGTTATTGAGGTCTCTATGGCATTAGAATGCCAAGAAAATATTTAGAAAAATTTTTCAATTGGTACAGACAATTTTAACCCGTTAAGCCAAACAGAGGGCATTTTGGTCATTTCGCCTTCAGAGGTGATTTTTGGCCGACTTGTCCAGTTGAGTAAATAATTATTATGACATAAAATATGAATTAATGTTGATGAAAAACTAATTTAAAGTTAGTAGAAAAGAAAAGAAAAGAAATTGAATGAAAACTTGAATTATGACATCATAATGATGTCATCAAAAAGGCCTCCACCAATCACACTTTAACAAGCACTCTTAAACCACTTAAAAAGTAAAGAAATGAGTTAAAAATTAAACAAATTTTCTGCTCTTCTTCTCCAAATTTCGCAGCCCTCTCCCTCACCTCTCTCAACCTCCATGAAAGCCTCCTTGTAAGCTTGATTTCTCCCTTCATCCCACCATAAAACCCCATCTTCCTTTCACAAAAATTGGTCATCACAATTTGTGCAATACTTGGGCAGCAAAAAGAAGTGAAAATAAAGAAGTTTTTTTCAAGCTTGGATTGGCACACAACAAGGTTAGTGCACATATATACTTAAATCTCCTTTATTCCATGTTAAAGCCTTAAAGTGAGTAAGAATTTATAACTTAAATGAATGAAATTTATGTTTATGCATGCCTTGAATTTCGGCAGCCCTAAGGAAGGAACAATGATGGAGTGTTTTTGATGGTTTTAATGGACTTAGAATGAATTAGAGACTATGTTTAAGCTATATATCTACATAGATAATGAATTAGTGTGCTTAACTAAGGTGTATGAGTAAATTGAAATGGAAACTAGGGTTTTGAGGGTGAAAATGTGACTTGGCTTAGGAAATTGTTAGAGAACATTTTAATGGTCAATTAGTGACTATTTTAGGTAAGCTGACCATGATATGGACTGAAAAATAGCATGGCAAAGTGAATGACTATGCTGCCTAGGGACAGCAGCAATGGTGACTGAGATTCCAGTCCAATTAGACAGCCATAACTTTGGCTGTGTTGGTCCAATTGGTGTTTGGCTAATTGGACATGAAACTAGGCTTATAATGGCACATTTTTCCTGAAGAAACCATGCCCAAAAGACCAAAGCAAGAGGACCAAAAGTTGGCCCCAATCCGGATACCCTGCAACAGCACCTGCAGAAATGACCAAATGAATAGTAACTGTTCATTTGGCCATAACTCACTGTATAAATGGTCAATTTACCTGAAATTTTTACAGCAATAATTTAAGATATAGACAAACAACTTTCATGAAGAAACCTACCCCAAATTATGTCCATAACCTAACCCAAATGGCAGTCACAGTCACTATTCATGTTACTATAGATTTGGTAACTCTGCAGTTTTGGCAATCCGGCCAGCTATGGTTTTTGGACCATATTTGGAGCTACAAAACTCCAAATGGAGTGTTTCAAAAAAGGAAATTCAACTAGACAAAATAAGGAACAACTTTCATGTTTACCATTTACTCAAATTCCCACTGCAACAGTGCTCAATAAAACAGTAAAGTCAGGCTTCAAAATCTGAAAATTCTGCTTCCCTTGGTTTAAACTTTGAAATGGTATAAATGCTTAATGCCAACAAGTTTTGAATGCCAAATATGGTATGTTGGGAGTGCCAAAGTCAATGTACATATTTTCTATCCAAAAGTCAACATTTTTGCTGACCAATGAGGTAAATAGTGACACCAAAAATTGAAATTCATAAATTGAAGAATTTAAAAGTTTCAAATGCCCTAGTATACCTAACATGATTGGTTTGGATAGTTTGGCATGCCAATAGGGTTCAGTTAGCAGTACTGCACATGGCAATATGCCATTCCGTGATTTTATGGCTTTTAGCCATTCTGACCTTGCATTGAGATTTGGCCTTGTGCCTGATGTATTTACAGCTTGTTAGTCGCTCATTGCACACCGGGAGATGCATATGTGACCGATGGTGTGATGGCCTGAGGTACTAGATACCCAGTGCCAGTTTACCCGTTATCCAGTCCAGTCGTCTAGTGTAGGTTACTTGGGCAACCAAATGAATGAAGGTGAACAAAGTTAATGAAATGATGGATATACCAATACCAAACAAACAAATCATACACATTCTATACATATTTATTTTCTGCTATTTTCTTTTATTATATTATTGCACCACTAAGCATTATTGCTTAGCGCGTTGCTTTTGCCATGCGTAGGTTCTGGAGATACAGATCGTGAGCCCAGAGACCACGCATCGAGAGTCCATCCCGCAGCTCGCCGTGTCCATGTCACCTCAACTTCTGCAGTGCATTGGTAGGACACTAGGTGTCATTTTGATATTTTGTAGCTAATTTTTATTTCCTCATATGTATTTCAACTTATGGAATGTATCATGATGATCATGTAAATAATGAGAATTATGTTTGTAAATGGAAAAGAGAATGTTTATTTGTGATTTATACTTGATTATCACATGTGATGGATGTTTGAGAAATGAAAAGGTTGTTGAGAACTGAAATTGAGAAATATTGTTGAGATTTTGGATATTGGAGTTTGAGATGATGGAATACAAATATTGGAAGTGTTTTTAACAGTTCAAGAACTGCTTTTCTCCATTTTTAGCAGATCACGGATTTTCTTTAAAATTTTCGGAACCTCAAATAAATAATAATTTTGATAAATGGCTTAAATAAATTATATTTCATAAACTAAATCCAAAACTACGACAACAATTAATTAATGTAAAAAAAAAAAATAGAGTGTAACGGTACACCGTGTGACATTACTTACTCGGATAAACTGTATACGGGTATGGGGTGTCACATTTAGTGGTATCAGAGCACGGTTTAGGCGTTTCTGGGCCTAGATTGAGTCCATACCATATATTGCATTTGTAAGAGTCGAGGTGACACTAATGCAGATTTGTTTGTCTTTCTTATTTTGAATAGGATATGGACCCTTCATCTCAAAGAGCAGTCGAGGAGGAAGTGGAGAGTCATGCTCCACCTGCAGCAGCTGAGACTGGGGGCATGGGAGAACCTGCTTCACCAGCTCAAGCAGAGCTTGCTCAGCCTCCACAGGCCATGTTCCAGCAAATGGCCGATTTCTTTAGACAAATGGCCGGAGTAATGCCAGCACCACCACCACCTCCACCTCCACAGCAGAAATCACACCTGGAAAGGCTAAGAAAGTTTGGAGCAGTGGACTTTTTCGGTAAGAGAGAAGATGACTCTGTTGCAGCCGAGAATTGGTTGAACAGAACGGGCAGAGTTCTAAAACAACTTCACTGCACCCCAGAGCAAAACCTAGAGGCTGCCATATCCCTGTTGCAAGATGATGCCTACGAATGGTGGGATACTGTGTCCAGTGAAGTGCAAATGGTTATAACTTGGGACTTCTTTCTCTCAGAATTCAAGAAGAAATATGTGGGTACTATATACCTGGAAGAGAGAAGAAGAGAGTTTATTAATCTGAGGCAGAGACAGTTTTCAGTGGCCGAGTATGAGAAGGAATTTGTCCGATTGAGCCGCTATGGAAGGGAGATAGTCCCTAATGAAGCTGAAAGGTGTAAGAGATTTGAAGAGGGACTAAATGATAACATCAAGATCCAGCTCACTGCCTTGGGAATCACAGAATTTAGCAAGTTAGTGGAAGCTGCAATAAGGGTTGAAAAAGTGAGAATCAGTGAGCAGACCAGAAGGGATAGATGTAAGAGGGGCCCGGTCGCCTAGCTCATCTCCCGCACTGGGAAGAAGTTCAGAGGTCCATCCGCACGCAGTTCAGTGTCACCTGCAAGGTCGTGGTCACCTCAGGCCCAGCCATAGTTCACCCCTAGGAGAGGTCACCCACACCATCGGGCGCCTCTCTAGGGATGGGGTTCAGGGACCAGCCCCAACATCTTCTCGCATGTCCACACCGCTCGAAATGGCATAAGGGGGAATGTTGAGAGTAATCGTGCTCGCTAAGATGTGGGTCGACAGAGCATCAGCTGAGGAACTGCCCACGCAGAACTACTACAGCTGCTCCAACACAAACAGACAGACCTGCTCCTGCACCACAAAGGGGTAGGAAATCTGGCAAATCTGACGCAGTGGGACCATCACAGAGGCCTGCATCTGTGCCAGCAGAGAGGCAAGATAATAGACCACCTGCCAGAAATTATGCCTTAAGAGCTCAGGAGGAGCAAGATGCCCCGGACATCATCAGGGGTACGTTCTCCCTCTACAATACTCCTGTGCATGCATTGGTGGATCCAGGATCCACTCATTCATACATCTTAGAAAGGGGGATACTAGTAGGGGAGAGTGACCAAGACATTCTGGTCACTAATCCATTGGGCCACAGTGTAGTGGTGAACAAAGTATACAAGGGTTGCCCGTTAAGGATTCAGGGTATGAATTCTTGGCAGACCTGATTGAGTTGCCCTTCCACGAGTTTGACGTGATTTTGGGAATGGACTGGTTGTCACGTCATCAGGCAATAGTTGATTGCAAATTGAAGAGAATTTCTCTAAAAACTTCAGAGGGTAATGAGATCACAGTTGTGGGGGAAAGGACAGATTTCTTGTCCAATGTCATCTCAGCCATAGTTGCAAGACGAATGATGAGAAAAGGCTGTGAAGCCTACCTAGCACATGTGGTGAATACTAGGCAGGCTAAGCCAAACCTGAGAGATATACCCACAGTGAGAGACTTCCCGGAGGTATTTCCTGAAGAGTTGCCTGGTTTGCCACCAGAAAGGGAAGTTGAATTTGCTATTGAGACACTGCCGGCACAAAGACCCATTTCCATTGCTCCTTATAGGATGGCACCCATCGAATTGAGGGAGTTGAAAACTCGGTTGCAAGAGTTGCTAGATAAGGGGTTCATACGCCCATGTGTCACCATGGGGAGCTCCAAAGGTTGCTTTGTGAAAAAGAAGGATGGGACTTTGAGGCTATGCATCGATTCACGGCAGCTTGAATAAAGTGACCGTGAAGAACAAATATCCGTTGCCTAGAATTGATGATCTGCTTGACCACCAAGGAGCAGGAGTATTTTCTAAGATTGATCTCAAATCGTATCATCGCTTGAGGGTGAAGGATGTAGATGTGGCCAAGATCGCATTCAGACCCGGTTTGGGCATTATGAGTTTCTGGTGTTGCCCTTTGGCCTAACAAATGCACCAGCGGCATTTATGGACCTTATGAACCGTATCTTCCATCCATACTTAGATCAGTTCGTAGTGGTCTTCATTGATGATATTCTGGTGTATTCCAAGACCAGGGAAGAACATGATGAGCATTTGAGGATTGTTCTGCAAACCCTGAGAGAAAAGAAGCTGTATGCTAAGTTGTCCAAGTGTGACTTTTAGCTGAATGAGATTGCATTCCTTGGACACATAGTGTCACCGATGGGATTAGGTGGATCCCAAGAAAATAGAAGCTTGATGGAATGGAAGCCTCCCAGAATACAACCGAGGTCGAAGCTTTTGGGACTAGTTGGGTATTACAGAGATTTGTGAAGGATTTTCCTTAATAGCCGCTCCAATGACCAAGTTGTTACACAAGAATGTCGATTTGACCGAATGACAAATGTCGCATCAGCTTTGAGAAGTCAAGGCTAGGCCGACAGAGGCACCATGTTAACATAGCCGCCTCGTGAAAGGACTTTGTGGTCTACAGTGATGCCTCTCATAATGGGTTAGGGTGTGTATTGATGCAAGAGGGGAAGGTGGTCGCTTATGCTTCCAGGCAACTAAGGCCACATGAACAAAATTATCCTACCCATGATCTAGAGCTTGCAAAGAATTATCTTCGTGATCAAGATATGGAGGCATTACTTGTATGGTGAAAAGTGCTACATTTACACAGACCACAAAAGCCTGAAATACTTGCCAACCCAGAAAGAGCTCAACCTTAGACAGAGACGATGGATTGAGTTCCTGAAGGATTATGATTGTGTAATTGACTACCATCCTGGGAAGGCAAATGTAGTTGCTGATGCTTTGAGCAGAAAATCCATGACAGCTTTGAGATCATTGAATGCCCGTCTAACTTTGATTCGAGATGGAGCTATTTTGGCTGAATTGCAAGTGAGGCCAAACCTGCTACAACAGATTTTAGATGGGCAGAAGGTAGATGAGAAGCTAATGGCTATTATGAGCAAAATCTTAGAGGGAAAAGCAACTGACCATGAGGTGAAAGCAGATGGGTGTCTGTATTACAAAGGAAGACTGTGTGTACCAGATAATGGGGAATTGAAGGCCAGTATTCTAAAAGAGGCACACACCAGTGTTTATGCTATGCACCCAGGAAGTACAAAGATGTATCATGATCCAAGCTTGATTGGTGGCACGGTATGAAAAAGGACATAGCCGACTATGTGACTAAATGCTTGACATGTCAAGAAGTCAAGGCGAACATCAAGTTCCGCTGGGGTTCCTACACCTATACGCATACCGAATGGAAATGGGATCGGTCACCATGGATTTTGTAAGTGGTCTACCTCTCACCCTAAGAAACATGATGCAAAGATGGGTGATAGTGATGATTGACGAAGTCAAGACACTTTCTCGCGCTAGGACCGACTACTCACCGGAGAAGTTAGCGTAATTGTATATTAGTGAGATAGTTAGATCGCATGGAATTCCACTTTCCATCATATCCGATCGAGACCCAAGGTTTACATCGAGATTCGAAGAAGTTACATGAGTCCTTGGGTACACAACTCCACTTCAAAGATGCCTTTCCATCCTCAGACGGATGGGCAATCAGAAAGAGTAATCCAGGTAAACAATTGAAACCAATGGAATTGATACAAATATTGAATTAAAATGATAATAATAACATGAAATATATGTCAGGTCCTTGAGGATATGCTGAGGAGTTGTGTCATTGAGTTTGAGGGAAGTTGGGATAGATACCTCCCAATCGCGTAATTTGCATACAACAATAGCTACCAAGCTAGCATCCAAATGGCCCCATATGAAGTAATCGTATGGGAGAAAATGTAGAACTCAGCAGTCTGGACTGAATTGGGCGAAGACAAATGGTAGGACCGCACTGTGAAACAGATCGAGGAGAAAGTAAAACTAATCAAAGCCAACTCAAGGTTGCCTCGCATGCATGTAAATCTTATGCCGACCTGAAGAGAAAAGAAATAGAATATGTGGTTGGCGACAAAGTGTTCCTCAAGGTGTCACCGTGGAAGAAGGTATTGAGGTTTGGAAGGAAAGGTAAGTTGAGCCCTAGGTTCATTGGCCCATATGAAATCATCGAACGTGTGGGTCCAGTGGCCTATAGGCTAGCTTTACCACCAGAGCTGAACAAGATCCACAATGTGTTCCATGTGTCTATGCTCAGAAGATACCGCTCAGATCCTTCACATGTCATCTCCAGGGAAGAAATTGAAATACAACCGGATTTGACATAAGAAGAAGAACCTCTACGGATCCTAGCTCGGGAAGTAAAAGAGTTGAGAAATAAGCAGATTCCACTGGTGAAAGTGCTTTGGAGGCACCACAACACCGAGGAGGCAACTTGGGAAAGTGAAGAGACGATGAGGCAACAGTTCCCTCAACTGTTTGCATCAGGTAAATTTCGAGGAAGAAATTTAAATTAGAGGGGAAGAGTTGTAACACCCTCCCGATAACAACTCTGTACATTCTACTGTTTCGGTGATCGGTGTCGGTCCGGACAGTTAGAACGTCCAGAAAAATATTTAAACTTAAGTGAGGGACCAAAATCAACTCAAATATTAATAAGAAAAATTTAGTAAAAATTTAGAAATAAAATACAACCAAGTTAAACGAGCCGGTGCCCTAGCGATGCGTAACCCAGAGGGAAGTTGCGGTTCTCGCAACTAGGAGCCCTAGACCCAGGGGAAAAATTATAAAATAATTTTTGGGACTCCAGAGAAGGGTTATTGAGGTCTCTATGGCATTAGAATGCCAAGAAAATATTTAGAAAAATTTTTCAATTGGTACAGACAATTTTAACCCGTTAAGCCAAACGGAGGGCATTTTGGTCATTTCGCCTTCAGAGGTGATTTTTGGCCGACTTGTCCAGTTGAGTAAATAATTATTATGACATAAAATATGAATTAATGTTGATGAAAAACTAATTTAAAGTTAGTAGTGTAGCACCCCTCACCCGACTACAGTATAGCCGAGCAAGGCGTGCTACAATTGGTGCCGGAGCACCCTAACTTATCTTACTTTTTTTTTTAAATAATTTTGAATTCATTTAATTTAATATCAATTAGTTTTCGACGGAGAAACAAGAAGAGTTTCCCCTATTTTATTATCGTTTGGCGTATTTCAATATTCACCTGTTTGAAATTCAATAATATTTCCAAAATAAAATCTTATCCATGCTAATCATAATTATCTCATCAATCATTCTCATAATTTTCTCATAATTCAAATCTCATCCATACATTTCAATTTCATAATCATTTCCATACATTTCCATTCATACTCAATTCATATGTAAACATTCTCAAATTACATAAGCAAAATTTTCAAATTTCCTTAATTTACATAATTTACAAAATAATTACAAAATTTCATAATTTACATAATATATAAATTAATTACATATGAAAAAGCTAATTAATTAATTTACATCGCATTCCTATTAATTACCTGTTCATAATCTACATTATAATACAATATCTAGCATTTTAAACAAAATACAAAATATGATCTATATGGGCCCTATCTACATGCATTGCTGAGGAGGTGACAAGCTTTGAATACTTCAAACACTTCTGCAGATCAGAACTCCCAAAATTCCCAGTCAAACATCCATTGGGTTCTAGCTTCAGTACCTGCGCGAAGGAAACAATTCCATCGCGCTAAGCATTGCTGCTTAGTGGTGCAATAATATAACAAGAAAATAATATACAAATAAAGAGAGAAATAAAACATAATTTAAATAATTAAGATTTATTTATACTTCACATGAGATTCTAAAATTTAATATGTTTTATCGTAATTTAGTCTGCTTTGGAAGTGTTTATTTCGCCAATGTATAGTAATAATGTACAAAGAAAAATGATATAAAAATGATAAATTTATGCTTATAATATCATGTAAGTCACATTTGCAATATTTATGTATGTTATAATTTTCTTTGCTAATCTTTTAGCATTTTCTCAATACTTTCTAGGTTGTCTCAGATTGTTTCGTAATAAGTAAATTTTGATACCGGTCTAGTTCATTTCGATTCTTTCTAATAAATAACTATTCTAATTTATTTTAGGTCATCTTACTCATTTATTTAATTTCTAATATTTTTTTTATTACTAATATTCTTAACTTATTTCAATAAATTTCACTAACCAAGTAACCTATGACAGTCAAGCAACCGATAATGTGTCGTTGGCACCGACACCGCAGTGCCTCGGGCCGTCATACCATGGGACGCAGAACGTCAACCACGTATGCAGTCAGTATGGCTAAAAAGCCATGATAACACATAATCGGGCATAAAAGCCATGAATACAGGCATAAAGCCATGAATGTGGGCATAAAGCCATGAATACGGGCATAAAGCCATGAATACAGGCATAAAGCCTTTCGCAGTACTGCTAAAACAATACCCTATTGGCATGCCAAACTATCCAATCTGACACACATGTCTAGGCAATACAAGGGCACATAATATCATTAAATATTAATATATTGTGTTTTATGACTTCATTATTTCATGATAAATTTCAATTACAATTCATACATTCATTTGATCATTTATATGATCACAATTCACATCAATTATCCTTTTATACCATTGTACTCAAAATAATTATGGTTCATTTATTCATTCATTATGTTATTCATATTGATCACAATTCTAAACAATGGTTCACACGTACCATTGTCTTCAGAACATTTTCCCTTTTCTCATTTATACATTCAAGAATTTACTTATGTAATTACAAATTTTATATTTCAAGTTGAGTTATTAATATTTTATGAATTTCATTTGTGATGGGCATATAAGCCCTAACTATCTATTCACATCAATTAGGTGACTTATTTTTCATGTTTCAAGTAATCCATGAATATTTCATAGATTTCTAATTTATGGCCTTAATTTCTTTTTAACAATTTGGACTAGGATGCATAGTCTACATTTGTCATACAATTCTAAGCATTTAAGCTTAGAATTGGTTCTAGGTTTTCATCTTAATTAACTAATCATTTTGATTACTATTCACCTTACTAGTCAACCAAAATGTTGACTTTTTCATACTTAGTGGATATATTAATTCTAATTACACCAAGATCCCATATTTTGAGTTTTACATTTGCTAGTATTAATTGCCAATTGCAATTTAAAGTCCCCTAGATGCATTTCTAATTTCAAATTTTGAATTTCAAGTTTTGGTGTCACTATTCACCTCATTGGTCAACAAAAATGTTGACTTTTGGATAGAAAATAGGTATATTGGTTTTAGCACTCCCAATGTACCACATTTTACATTTAAAACTTGTTGGAATTAACCACAAAATCCAATTCCAAATCTAAAACCAAGAGGGCAGAATTTTCAGTTTTTGTGACCCAAAGTTTCTGTTCCATTGGGTCCTGTTACAGTGGGAATTTGAGGAAATGGTAAACATGAAAGTTGTTCCTTATTTTGTCTAGTTGAATTTCCTTTTTTGAATCACTCCATTTGGAGTTTTATAGCTCCAGATATGGTCCAAAAACCACAGCTGGCCGGATTTCAATTCTGCAGAATTTACCAAATCTATAGTACCATAAACAGTGACTGCCACTGCCTTGTTGGATATGTTCTGGTCATAATTTGGGGTAAGTTTCTTCATGAAAGTTGTTTGTCTATGTCTTAACTTATTGCTATAAAAATTTCAGGTCAATTGACCATATCTACAGTGAGTTATGGCCAAATGAACAGTTACTGTTCATTTAGTCATTCTGCAGAATCAGTTTGCAGGGTATCCGGATTGGGGCCAACTTTTGGTCCTCTTGCTTTGGTCTTTTGGGCATGGTTTCTTCAGAAAAAATGTGCCATTATAAGTCTAGTTTCATGTCCAATTGGCCAAACACAAATTGAACCTACACAGCCAAAGTTATGGCTGTCTAAGTGGGCTGGAATCACAGCCTCATTGCTGCTGTCTCTAGGCAGCCTGCACATTTCACTTTGCCATGCATTAGCTCACTTCAAATTATGATTAACTTGCCTCAAATGGTCACTAATTGATCATTAAAATGTTCATTCACCATTACCTAAACAAGGTCCAAGTTTCTCTCCAAAACCCTAACCCTAATTGACCAAGCCTCCAATTCATGCATCCCACTCCTAATTTGCTATACTAATCATATAATTTATAAGAGGGGCAGCAATATGTCACTTTAAACCAAAGATTTCTCCTAACCCTAACTCATGTCAAGGCTGCCAAAACTTCATGGAATATAACCATGCTTCATTAATTCAATTTTTGTCAAATTTTTAACTTAACTTAGCTCAAATTCATGATTAGAAAGATGTAAAAGCAAAAGTTATGGCACTAACCTCTTTGGTGATTTTCTAAGCTTGTTCACACCTCACTTTCTTCCACTTTCTCTTCTTCTAATTGCTGCCCAAGTCTTGCTCTAGTGGTAAGGGAAATTTTTAGTGAAGGGAGGACAAGGTTTTGAGGTGGTTTGAAGTGGAAAATGAAGCTTAAGGGATCTTTAATGGTGGAACCTCTTCTCTCTCTCTCTCTCAACGTTTTTTAGGCTGCCCAAAGGTTGAAGATGCAGATTGTTTTTTCAAATTTTTGGTCACTTTTATCTCTTTTAATGAGTTTAACAAATTGTGATTGGTGGATAGGTTTTTAATGACATCATATGATGTCATTATTAGGTATTTTCTTTCATTTTCTTTTCTTTTCATCTCTACTCATTTTCAATTTAATTTTTAGTAATGTTTATTCACATTTTGTGTCATAATAATTATTTACTTAACTGGACAAGTCGGCCAAAAATCGTCTCTGAAGGCGAAATGACCAAAATGCCCTCCGTTTGGCTTAATGGGTCAAAATTGTCTGTACCGATTGAAAAATTTTTCTAAATATTTTCTTGGCATTCTAATGCCATAGGAACCTCAATGACCCTTCTATGGAGTCCCAAAAATTATTTTATGAATTTTTCCCCGGGTCTAGGGCTCCTCGTTGCGAGAACCGCAACTTCACTCCGATTACCCATCGCTGGGCACCTACTGCTTTAACTTGGTTGTATTTTATTTCAAAAAATTTTCCTAAATTTTTCTTATTAATATTTGAGTTAATTATGGTTCCTGACTTTAGTTTAAATATTTTTCCGAACGTTCTAGCTGTCCGGACCAACATTGATCACCGGAACAGTAGACTGTACGGACTAGCTAAAGTGAGGATGTTACAATTCTTCCCCTCTAATTTAAATTTCGTCCTCGAAATTTACTGGGTGTTTTAGGTTCTCAGATAACTCTTTTACCTTTCTATTACTCCCTCTGTCTACTTCTTTTATATATATGGTACTATTTAGTTTTTTTCGTATCTATCATTATACACTTAGGCATATCAGAAGGGAAATACTTTACCTCAAATTTACATCTGGGGCTTCTTGTTCCTCTCCGACTTGGGTAACATTTGGAAGTGGTGTTACTGTTGTACTTGGTCCTTCCACGACCTCTATCTGGGTCCGTGGTAAATTCTTCTTAGGACAATCTTTCAGACGATGGTCTATGGCCCCACATCTATAACAGGTTCCAGTCAATCTCCTACATTCACCTTTATGCCACTTGTTACAATGGCCACATTTTCTTGCTAGTCTTGGCGCACTTACTACTAGTGTTTCTGGTTGATCTCTTCTGTGTATAGGCCTGGGTCTAGATCTCCTACTTTGATCAGATGTCTGACTAAATTGTTCTCTCGGCCTCTTATTACTAGACTGTCCAAATTTCCTCTTTTGCTGATTACCACTCCTCTTCTGTTTCTCTTCATGAACACAGCTAATATATTTCTTTCTGAACTCTATCAGAAAGAATTCCCAAGTTACGTCGGCTGGTGGCACTACCTTGGTTACGACATCCCACCATCGATATGCAGCTTCTTGTAACAACGAAACTGCACACTCCAAACTCTGTTCTGGTGTGCAATGGAGCTGCGCAGACTCTTTCAGTCCTTTCTAACCAATACTCAGCCGCTGAAGAATCATCTTCCTTTCTACCATTGAAATCTACAGCTCCATATTTCCTAATTTTTCCTAGAGGTGATTTCCGCTGAAGCGGTGGTGGAATAACCCTAGTCATCTGTCCGAAGAATTCAGTCATCTGCTCAAACAAGGCCTGTTGGGGTTGTACAGGCACCTCTTGCACTGGTGGAGCAGGATCTCCCCGATTTCTAATATCACTCCCAGTCGGGATACGGCCTACTACTTCTTCTTCTACTGCCCTCTGCGATTCTGAGTCCATACCTTAACCTAAAATAACCAAGAAAATAGATCTGCATTAGTGTCACCTCAACTCATATGAATGCAATGCATGTTATGCACACTATCTCATTCTATCTATCTATGCCTAGGAATGCCTAAACCGTGCTCAGATACCAATAAATGTAGCACCCCTCACCCGACTACAAGATAAATTGAGCAAGGCGTGCTACAATCAGTCTTGGAGCACCCTAACTTATCTTAATTTTTTTTTTAAATAATTTTGAATTCATTTAATTTAATATCAATTATTTTTCGACGGAGAAACCAGCGGAGTTTCCACTATTTTATTATCGTTTGGCGTATTTCAATATTCACCTGTTTGAAATTCAATAATATTTCCAAAATAAAATCTTATCCATGCTAATCATAATTATCTCATCAATCATTCTCATAATTTTCTCATAATTCAAATCTCATCCATACATTTCAATTTCATAATCATTTCCATACATTTCCATTCATACTCAATTCATATGTATAACATTCTCAAATTACATAAGCAAAATTTTCAAATTTCCTTAATTTACATAATTTACAAAATAATTACAAAATTTCATAATTTACATAATATATAAATTAATTACATATGAAAAAACTAATTAATTAATTTACATCGCATTCTTATTAATTACCTGTTCATAATCTACATTATAATACAATATCTAGCATTTTAAACAAAATACAAAATATGATCTATATGGGCCCTATCTACATGCATTGCTGAGGAAGTGACAAGCTTTGAATACTTCAAACACTTCTGCAGATCAGAACTCCCAAAATTCCTACCAAACATCCATTGGGTTCTAGCTTGAAGACTGCTGAAGGAAACAATTCCATCGCGCTAAGCATTACTGCTTAGTGGTGCAATAATATAACAAGGAAATAATATACAAATAAAGATAGAAATAAAACATAATTTAAATAATTAAGATTTATTTATACTTCACATGAGATTCTAAAATTTAATATGTTTTATCGTAATTTAGTCTACTTTGGAAGTGTTTATTTCGCCAATGTATAGTAATAATGTACAAAGAAAAATGATATAAAAATGATAAATTTATGCTTATATTATCATGTAAGTCACATTTGCAATATTTATGTATGTTATAATTTTCTTTGCTAATCTTTTAGCATTTTCTCAATACTTTCTAGGTTGTCTCAGATTGTTTCGTAATAAGTAAATTTTGATACCGGTCTAGCTCATTTCGATTCTTTCTAATAAATAACTATTCTAATTTATTTTAGGTCATCTTACTCATTTATTTAATTTCTAATATATTTTTTTTTATTACTAATATTCTTAACTTATTTCAATAAATTTCACTGCCCAAGTAACCTATGACAGGCTGGCTAAACTGGATAACGGGTCGTTGGCACTGGACACCGCGGTGCCTCGGGCCGTCATACCATGGGACGCAGAACGTCAACCACGTATGCAGTCAGTATGGCTAAAAAGCCATGATAACACATAATCGGGCATAAAAGCCATGAATACAGGCATAAAGCCATGAATGTGGGCATAAAGCCATGAATACAAGCATAAAGCTATGAATACAGGCATAAAGCCTTTCGCAGTACTGCTAAAACAATACCCTATTGGCATGCCAAACTATCCAATCTGACACACATGTCTAGGCAATACAAGGGCACATAATATCATTAAATATTAATATATTGTGTTTTATGACTTCATTATTTCATGATAAATTTCAATTACAATTCATACATTCATTTGATCATTTATATGATCACAATTCACATCAATTATCCTTTTATACCATTGTACTCAAAATAATTATGGTTCATTTATTCATTCATTATGTTATTCATATTGATCACAATTCTAAACAATGGTTCACACGTACCATTGTATTCAGAACATTTTCCCTTTTCTCATTTATACATTCAAGAATTTACTTATGTAATTACAAATTTTATATTTCAAGTTGAGTTATTAATATTTTATGAATTTCATTTGTGATGGGCATATAAGCCCTAACTATCTATTCACATCAATTAGGTGACTTATTTTTCATGTTTCAAGTAATCCATGAATATTTCATAGATTTCTAATTTATGGCCTTAATTTCTTTTTAACAATTTGGACTAGGATGCATAGTCTACATTTGTCATACAATTCTAAGCATTTAAGCTTAGAATTGGTTCTAGGTTTTCATCTTAATTAACTAATCATTTTGATTACTATTCACCTTACTAGTCAACCAAAATGTTGACTTTTTCATACTTAGTGGATATATTAATTCTAATTACACCAAGATCCCACATTTTGAGTTTTACATTTGCTAGTATTAATTGCCAATTGCAATTTAAAGTCCCCTAGATGCATTTCTAATTTCAAATTTTGAATTTCAAGTTTTGGTGTCACTATTCATCTCATTGGTCAACAAAAATGTTGACTTTTGGATAGAAAATAGGTATATTGGTTTTAGCACTCCCAATGTACCACATTTTACATTTAAAACTTGTTGGAATTAACCACAAAATCCAATTCCAAATCTAAAACCAAGAGGGCAGAATTTTCAGTTTTTGTGATCCAAATTTACTGTTCCATTGGGTCCTGTTACAGTGGGAATTTGAGGAAATGGTAAACATGAAAGTTGTTCCTTATTTTGTCTATTTGAATTTCCTTTTTTGAATCACTCCATTTGGAGTTTTGTAGCTCCAGATATGGTCCAAAAACCACAGCTGGCTGGATTTCAATTCTGCAGAATTTACCAAATCTACAGTACCATGAACAGTGACTGCCACTGCCTTGTTGGATAGGTTCTGGTCATAATTTGGGGTAGGTTTCTTCATGAAAGTTGTTTGTCTATGTCTTAACTTATTGCTATAAAAATTTCAGGTCAATTGACCATATCTACAGTGAGTTATGGCCAAATGAACAGTTACTGTTCATTTAGTCATTCTGCAGAATCAGTTTGCAGGGTATCCGGATTGGGGCCAACTTTTGGTCCTCTTGCTTTGGTCTTTTGGGCATGGTTTCTTCAGAAAAAATGTGCCATTATAAGTCTACTTTCATGTCCAATTGGCCAAACACAAATTGAACCTACACAGCCAAAGTTATGGCCGTCTAAGTGGGCTGGAATCACAGCCTTATTGCTGCTGTCTCTAGGCAGCCTGCACATTTCACTTTGCCATGCATTAGCTCACTTCAATTTATTAATTACTTGCCTCAAATGGTCACTAATTGACCATTAAAATGTTCATTCACCATTACCTAAACAAGGTCCAAGTTTCTCTCCAAAACCCTAACCCTAATTGACCAAGCCTCCAATTCATGCATCCCACTCCTAATTTGCTATACTAATCATATAATTTATAAGAGGGGCAGCAATATGTCACTTTAAACCAAAGATTTCTCCTAACCCTAACTCATGTCAAGGCTGCCAAAACTTCATGGAATATAACCATGCTTCATTAATTCAATTTTTGTCAAATTTTTAACTTAACTTAGCTCAAATTCATGATTAGAAAGATGTAAAAGCAAAAGTTATGGCACTAACCTCTTTGGTGATTTTCTAAGCTTGTTCACACCTCACTTTCTTCCACTTTCTCTTCTTCTAATTGCTGCCCAAGTCTTGCTCTAGTGGTAAGGGAAATTTTTAGTGAAGGGAGGACAAGGTTTTGAGGTGGTTTGAAGTGGAAAATGAAGCTTAAGGGATCTTTAATGGTGGATCCTCTTCTCTCTCTCTCTCTCAACGTTTTTTAGGCTGCCCAAAGGTTGAAGATGCAGATTGTTTTTTCAAATTTTTGGTCACTTTTATCTCTTTTAATGAGTTTAACAAATTGTGATTGGTGGATAGGTTTTTAATGACATCATATGATGTCATTATTAGGTATTTTCTTTCATTTTCTTTTCTTTTCATCTCTACTCATTTTCAATTTAATTTTTAGTAATGTTTATTCACATTTTGTGTCATAATAATTATTTACTTAACTGGACAAGTCGGCCAAAAATCGTCTCTGAAGGCGAAATGACCAAAATGCCCTCCGTTTGGCTTAATGGGTCAAAATTGTCTGTACCGATTGAAAAATTTTTCTAAATATTTTCTTGGCATTCTAATGCCATAGGAACCTCAATGACCCTTCTCTGGAGTCCCAAAAATTATTTTATAAATTTTCCCGGTCTAGGGCTCCTCGTTGCAGAACCGCAACTTCCCTCGATTACCCATCGCTTGGGCACCTCTGCTTAACTTGGTTGTATTTTATTTCAAAAATTTTTCCTAAATTTTTCTTATTAATATTTGAGTTAATTATGGTTCCTAACTTTAGTTTAAATATTTTTACGAACGTTCTAGCTGTATGGGACCAACATCGTCACCTAATAAGACTGCATTTGGACTAGCTAAAGTGAGGATGTTACAATTCTTCCTCTAATTTAAATTTCGTCCTCGAAATTTCTCGGGTGTTTTAGGTTCTCGGATAACTCTTTTACCTTTCTACTACTCCCTCTGTCTACTTCTTTTATATATATGGTACTATTTAGTTTTTTTCGTATCTATCATTATACACTTAGGCATATCAGAAGGGAAATACTTTACCTCAAATTTACATCTGGGGCTTCTTGTTCCTCTCCGACTTGGGTAACATTTGGAAGTGGTGTTACTGTTGTACTTGGTCCTTCCACGACCTCTATCTGGGTCCGTGGTAAATTCTTCTTAGGACAATCTTTCAGACGATGGTCTATGGCCCCACATCTATAACAGGTTCCAGTCAATCTCCTACATTCACCTTTATGCCACTTGTTACAATGGCCACATTTTCTTGCTAGTCTTGGCGCACTTACTACTAGTGTTTCTTGTTGATCTCTTCTGTGTATAGGCCTGGGTCTAGATCTCCTACTTTGATCAGATGTCTGACTAAATTGTTCTCTCGGCCTCTTATTACTAGACTGTCCAAATTTCCTCTTTTGCTGATTACCACTCCTCTTCTGTTTCTCTTCATGAACACAGCTAATATATTTCTTTCTGAACTCTATCAGAAAGAATTCCTGTTACGTCGGCTGGTGGCACTACCTTGGTTACGACATCCCACCATCGATATGCAGCTTCTTGTAACAACGAAACTGCACACTCCAAACTCTGTTCCGGTGTGCAATGGAGCTGCTGCAGGACTCTTTCAGTCCTTTCTAACCAATACTCAGCCGCTGAAGAATCATCTTCCTTTCTACCATTGAAATCTACAGCTCCATATTTCCTAATTTTTCCTAGAGGTGATTTCCGCTGAAGCGGTGGTGGAATAACCCTAGTCATCTGTCCGAAGAATTCAGTCATCTGCTCAAACAAGGCCTGTTGGGGTTGTACAGGCACCTCTTGCACTGGTGGAGCAGGATCTCCCCGATTTCTAATATCACTCCCAGTCGGGATACGGCCTACTACTTCTTCTTCTACTGCCCTCTGCGATTCTGAGTCCATACCTTAACCTAAAATAACCAAGAAAATAGATCTGCATTAGTGTCACCTCAACTCATATGAATGCAATGCATGTTATGCACACTATCTCATTCTATCTATCTATGCCTAGGAATGCCTAAACCGTGCTCAGATACCAATAAATGTAGCACCCCTCACCCGACTACAGTATAGCTGAGCAAGGCGTGCTACAATCGGTGCCGGAGCACCCTAACTTATCTTACTTTTTTTTTTAAATAATTTTGAATTCATTTAATTTAATATCAATTATTTTTCGACGGAGAAACCAGCGGAGTTTCCACTATTTTATTATCGTTTGGCGTATTTCAATATTCACCTGTTTGAAATTCAATAATATTTCCAAAATAAAATCTTATCCATGCTAATCATAATTATCTCATCAATCATTCTCATAATTTTCTCATAATTCAAATCTCATCCATACATTTCAATTTCATAATCATTTCCATACATTTCCATACATTTCCATTCATACTCAATTCATTTGTAAACATTCTCAAATTACATAAGCAAAATTTTCAAATTTCCTTAATTTACATAATTTACAAAATAATTACAAAATTTCATAATTTACATAATATATAAATTAATTACATATGAAAAAACTAATTAATTAATTTACATCGCATTCTTATTAATTACCTGTTCATAATCTACATTATAATACAATATCTAGCATTTTAAACAAAATACAAAATATGATCTATATGGGCCCTATCTACATGCATTGCTGAGGAAGTGACAAGCTTTGAATACTTCAAACACTTCTGCAGATCAGAACTCCCAAAATTCCCAGTCAAACATCCATTGGGTTCTAGCTTCAGTACCTGCGCGAAGGAAACAATTCCATCGCGCTAAGCATTACTGCTTAGTGGTGCAATAATATAACAAGGAAATAATATACAAATAAAGATAGAAATAAAACATAATTTAAATAATTAAGATTTATTTATACTTCACATGAGATTCTAAAATTTAATATGTTTTATCGTAATTTAGTCTACTTTGGAAGTGTTTATTTCGCCAATGTATAGTAATAATGTACAAAGAAAAATGATATAAAAATGATAAATTTATGCTTATATTATCATGTAAGTCACATTTGCAATATTTATGTATGTTATAATTTTCTTTGCTAATCTTTTAGCATTTTCTCAATACTTTCTAGGTTGTCTCAGATTGTTTCGTAATAAGTAAATTTTGATACCGGTCTAGCTCATTTCGATTCTTTCTAATAAATAACTATTCTAATTTATTTTAGGTCATCTTACTCATTTATTTAATTTCTAATTTTTTTTTATTACTAATATTCTTAACTTATTTCAATAAATTTCATTGCCTAAGTAACCTATGACAGGCTGGCTAAACTGGATAACGGGTCGTTGGCACTGGACACCACGGTGCCTCGGGCGTCATACCATGGGGCCTTGAGCGTCAACCACGTATGCAGATCGGTATGGCTAAAAGCCATGATAACACATAATCGGGCATAAAAGCCATGAATACAGGCATAAAGCCATGAATGTGGGCATAAAGCCATGAATACGGGTATAAAGCCATGAATACAGGCATAAAGCCTTTCGCAGTACTGCTAAAACAATACCCTATTGGCATGCCAAACTATCCAATCTGACACACATGTCTAGGCAATACAAGGGCACATAATATCATTAAATATTAATATATTGTGTTTTATGACTTCATTATTTCATGATAAATTTCAATTACAATTCATACATTCATTTGATCATTTATATGATCACAATTCACATCAATTATCCTTTTATACCATTGTACTCAAAATAATTATGGTTCATTTATTCATTCATTATGTTATTCATATTGATCACAATTCTAAACAATGGTTCACACGTACCATTGTATTCAGAACATTTTCCCTTTTCTCATTTATACATTCAAGAATTTACTTATGTAATTACAAATTTTATATTTCAAGTTGAGTTATTAATATTTTATGAATTTCATTTGTGATGGGCATATAAGCCCTAACTATCTATTCACATCAATTAGGTGACTTATTTTTCATGTTTCAAGTAATCCATGAATATTTCATAGATTTCTAATTTATGGCCTTAATTTCTTTTTAACAATTTGGACTAGGATGCATAGTCTACATTTGTCATACAATTCTAAGCATTTAAGCTTAGAATTGGTTCTAGGTTTTCATCTTAATTAACTAATCATTTTGATTACTATTCACCTTACTAGTCAACCAAAATGTTGACTTTTTCATACTTAGTGGATATATTAATTCTAATTACACCAAGATCCCACATTTTGAGTTTTACATTTGCTAGTATTAATTGCCAATTGCAATTTAAAGTCCCCTAGATGCATTTCTAATTTCAAATTTTGAATTTCAAGTTTTGGTGTCACTATTCACCTCATTGGTCAACAAAAATGTTGACTTTTGGATAGAAAATAGGTATATTGGTTTTAGCACTCCCAATGTACCACATTTTACATTTAAAACTTGTTGGAATTAACCACAAAATCCAATTCCAAATCTAAAACCAAGAGGGCAGAATTTTCAGTTTTTGTGACCCAAATTTACTGTTCCATTGGGTCCTGTTACAGTGGGAATTTGAGGAAATGGTAAACATGAAAGTTGTTCCTTATTTTGTCTAGTTGAATTTCCTTTTTTGAATCACTCCATTTGGAGTTTTGTAGCTCCAGATATGGTCCAAAAACCACAGCTGGCCGGATTTCAATTCTGCAGAATTTACCAAATCTACAGTACCATAAACAGTGACTGCCACTGCCTTGTTGGATATGTTCTGGTCATAATTTGGGGTAAGTTTCTTCATGAAAGTTATTTGTCTATGTCTTAACTTATTGCTATAAAAATTTCAGGTCAATTGACCATATCTACAGTGAGTTATGGCCAAATGAACAGTTACTGTTCATTTAGTCATTCTGCAGAATCAGTTTGCAGGGTATCCGGATTGGGGCCAACTTTTGGTCCTCTTGCTTTGGTCTTTTGGGCATGGTTTCTTCAGCAAAAATGTGCCATTATAAGTCTAGTTTCATGTCCAATTGGCCAAACACAAATTGAACCTACACAGCCAAAGTTATGGCCGTCTAAGTGGGCTGGAATCACAGCCTCATTGCTGCTGTCTCTAGGCAGCCTGCACATTTCACTTTGCCATGCATTAGCTCACTTCAAATTATTAATTACTTGCCTCAAATGGTCACTAATTGACCATTAAAATGTTCATTCACCATTACCTAAACAAGGTCCAAGTTTCTCTCCAAAACCCTAACCCTAATTGACCAAGCCTCCAATTCATGCATCCCACTCCTAATTTGCTATACTAATCATATAATTTATAAGAGGGGCAGCAATATGTCACTTTAAACCAAAGATTTCTCCTAACCCTAACTCATGTAAAGGCTGCCAAAACTTCATGGAATATAACCATGCTTCATTAATTCAATTTTTGTCAAATTTTTAACTTAACTTAGCTCAAATTCATGATTAGAAAGATGTAAAAGCAAAAGTTATGGCACTAACCTCTTTGGTGATTTTCTAAGCTTGTTCACACCTCACTTTCTTCCACTTTCTCTTCTTCTAATTGCTGCCCAAGTCTTGCTCTAGTGGTAAGGGAAATTTTTAGTGAAGGGAGGACAAGGTTTTGAGGTGGTTTGAAGTGGAAAATGAAGCTTAAGGGATCTTTAATGGTGGAACCTCTTCTCTCTCTCTCTCTCAATGTTTTTTAGGCTGCCCAAAGGTTGAAGATGCAGATTGTTTTTTCAAATTTTTGGTCACTTTTATCTCTTTTAATGAGTTTAACAAATTGTGATTGGTGGATAGGTTTTTAATGACATCATATGATGTCATTATTAGGTATTTTCTTTCATTTTCTTTTCTTTTCATCTCTACTCATTTTCAATTTAATTTTTAGTAATGTTTATTCACATTTTGTGTCATAATAATTATTTACTTAACTGGACAAGTCGGCCAAAAATCGTCTCTGAAGGCGAAATGACCAAAATGCCCTCCGTTTGGCTTAATGGGTCAAAATTATGTCTGATTGAAAAATTTTTCTAAATATTTTCTTGGCATTCTAATGCCATAGGAACCTCAATGACCCTTCTATGGAGTCCCAAAAATTATTTTATGAATTTTTCCCCGGGTCTAGGGCTCCTCGTTGCGAGAACCGCAACTTCCCTCTGGTTACCCATCGCTTGGGCACCGGCTCGTTTAACTTGGTTGTATTTTATTTCAAAAATTTTTCCTAAATTTTTCTTATTAATATTTGAGTTAATTATGGTTCCTGACTTTAGTTTAAATATTTTTCCGAACGTTCTAGTCATGGGACCAACATCGTCACGGAATAAGATGGACTGCAGACTAGCTAAAGTGAGGATGTTACAATTCTTCCCCTCTAATTTAAATTTCGTCCTCGAAATTTACTGGGTGTTTTAGGTTCTCAGATAACTCTTTTACCTTTCTATTACTCCCTCTGTCTACTTCTTTTATATATATGGTACTATTTAGTTTTTTTCGTATCTATCATTATACACTTAGGCATATCAGAAGGGAAATACTTTACCTCAAATTTACATCTGGGGCTTCTTGTTCCTCTCCGACTTGGGTAACATTTGGAAGTGGTGTTACTGTTGTACTTGGTCCTTCCACGACCTCTATCTGGGTCCGTGGTAAATTCTTCTTAGGACAATCTTTCAGACGATGGTCTATGGCCCCACATCTATAACAGGTTCCAGTCAATCTCCTACATTCACCTTTATGCCACTTGTTACAATGGCCACATTTTCTTGCTAGTCTTGGCGCACTTACTACTAGTGTTTCTTGTTGATCTCTTCTGTGTATAGGCCTGGGTCTAGATCTCCTACTTTGATCGGATGTCGACTAAATTGTTCTCTCGGCCTCTTATTACTATCTGTCCAAATTTCCTCTTTTCGATTACCACTCCTCTTGTTTCTCTTCATGAACACGGCTAATATATTTCTTCTGAACTCTATCGAGAAAGAATTCCCAAGTTACGTCGGTGGTGGCACTACCTTGGTTACGACATCCCACCATCGATATGCGACTTCTTGTAACAATGAAGCGCACACTCCAAACTCTGTTAGGTGTGCAATGGAGCTGCTGCAGGACTCTTTCAGTCCTTTCTAACCAATACTCAGCCGCTGAAGAATCATCTTCCTTTCTACCATTGAAATCTACAGCTCCATATTTCCTAATTTTTCCTAGAGGTGATTTCCGCTGAAGCGGTGGTGGAATAACCCTAGTCATCTGTCCGAAGAATTCAGTCATCTGCTCAAACAAGGCCTGTTGGGGTTGTACAGGCACCTCTTGCACTGGTGGAGCAGGATCTCCCCGATTTCTAATATCACTCCCAGTCGGGATACGGCCTACTACTTCTTCTTCTACTGCCCTCTGCGATTCTGAGTCCATACCTTAACCTAAAATAACCAAGAAAATAGATCTGCATTAGTGTCACCTCAACTCATATGAATGCAATGCATGTTATGCACACTATCTCATTCTATCTATCTATGCCTAGGAATGCCTAAACCGTGCTCAGATACCAATAAATGTAGCACCCCTCACCCGACTACAGTATAGCTGAGCAAGGCGTGCTACAATCGGTGCCGGAGCACCCTAACTTATCTTACTTTTTTTTAAAATAATTTTGAATTCATTTAATTTAATATCAATTATTTTTCGACGGAGAAACCAGCGGAGTTTCCACTATTTTATTATCGTTTGGCGTATTTCAATATTCACCTGTTTGAAATTCAATAATATTTCCAAAATAAAATCTTATCCATGCTAATCATAATTATCTCATCAATCATTCTCATAATTTTCTCATAATTCAAATCTCATCCATACATTTCAATTTCATAATCATTTCCATACATTTCCATTCATACTCAATTCATTTGTAAACATTCTCAAATTACATAAGCAAAATTTTCAAATTTCCTTAATTTACATAATTTACAAAATAATTACAAAATTTCATAATTTACATAATATATAAATTAATTACATATGAAAAAACTAATTAATTAATTTACATCGCATTCTTATTAATTACCTGTTCATAATCTACATTATAATACAATATCTAGCATTTTAAACAAAATACAAAATATGATCTATATGGGCCCTATCTACATGCATTCGAGGAAGTGACAAGCTTTGAATACTTCAAACACTTCTGCAGATCAGAACTCCCAAAATTCCCAGTCAAACATCCATTGGGTTCTAGCTTCAGTACCTGCGCGAAGGAAACAATTCCATCGCGCTAAGCATTACTGCTTAGTGGTGCAATAATATAACAAGGAAATAATATACAAATAAAGATAGAAATAAAACATAATTTAAATAATTAAGATTTATTTATACTTCACATGAGATTCTAAAATTTAATATGTTTTATCGTAATTTAGTCTACTTTGGAAGTGTTTATTTCGCCAATGTATAGTAATAATGTACAAAGAAAAATGATATAAAAATGATAAATTTATGCTTATATTATCATGTAAGTCACATTTGCAATATTTATGTATGTTATAATTTTCTTTGCTAATCTTTTAGCATTTTCTCAATACTTTCTAGGTTGTCTCAGATTGTTTCGTAATAAGTAAATTTTGATACCGGTCTAGCTCATTTCGATTCTTTCTAATAAATAACTATTCTAATTTATTTTAGGTCATCTTACTCATTTATTTAATTTCTAATATTTTTTTTTATTACTAATATTCTTAACTTATTTCAATAAATTTCACTGCCCAAGTAACCTATGACAGGCTGGCTAAACTGGATAACGGGTCGTTGGCACTGGACACCGCGGTGCCTCGGGCCGTCATACCATGGGACGCAGAACGTCAACCACGTATCACGATCGGTATGGCTAAAAAGCCATGATAACACATAATCGGGCATAAAAGCCATGAATACAGGCATAAAGCCATGAATGTGGGCATAAAGCCATGAATACGGGCATAAAGCCATGAATACAGGCATAAAGCCTTTCGCAGTACTGCTAAAACAATACCCTATTGGCATGCCAAACTATCCAATCTGACACACATGTCTAGGCAATACAAGGGCACATAATATCATTAAATATTAATATATTGTGTTTTATGACTTCATTATTTCATGATAAATTTCAATTACAATTCATACATTCATTTGATCATTTATATGATCACAATTCACATCAATTATCCTTTTATACCATTGTACTCAAAATAATTATGGTTCATTTATTCATTCATTATGTTATTCATATTGATCACAATTCTAAACAATGGTTCACACGTACCATTGTATTCAGAACATTTTCCCTTTTCTCATTTATACATTCAAGAATTTACTTATGTAATTACAAATTTTATATTTCAAGTTGAGTTATTAATATTTTATGAATTTCATTTGTGATGGGCATATAAGCCCTAACTATCTATTCACATCAATTAGGTGACTTATTTTTCATGTTTCAAGTAATCCATGAATATTTCATAGATTTCTAATTTATGGCCTTAATTTCTTTTTAACAATTTGGACTAGGATGCATAGTCTACATTTGTCATACAATTCTAAGCATTTAAGCTTAGAATTGGTTCTAGGTTTTCATCTTAATTAACTAATCATTTTGATTACTATTCACCTTACTAGTCAACCAAAATGTTGACTTTTTCATACTTAGTGGATATATTAATTCTAATTACACCAAGATCCCACATTTTGAGTTTTACATTTTCTAGTATTAATTGCCAATTGCAATTTAAAGTCCCCTAGATGCATTTCTAATTTCAAATTTTGAATTTCAAGTTTTGGTGTCACTATTCACCTCATTGGTCAACAAAAATATTGACTTTTGGATAGAAAATAGGTATATTGGTTTTAGCACTCCCAATGTACCACATTTTACATTTAAAACTTGTTGGAATTAACCACAAAATCCAATTCCAAATCTAAAACCAAGAGGGCAGAATTTTCAGTTTTTGTGACCCAAGTTTACTGTTCCATTGGGTCCTGTTACAGTGGGAATTTGAGGAAATGGTAAACATGAAAATTGTTCCTTACTTTGTCTAGTTGAATTTCCTTTTTTGAATCACTCCATTTGGAGTTTTGTAGCTCCAGATATGGTCCAAAAACCACAGCTGGCCGGATTTCAATTCTGCAGAATTTACCAAATCTACAGTACCATGAACAGTGACTACCACTGCCTTGTTGGATAGGTTCTGGTCATAATTTGGGGTAGGTTTCTTCATGAAAGTTGTTTGTATATGTCTTAACTTATTGCTATAAAAGTTTCAGGTCAATTGACCATATCTACAGTGAGTTATGGCCAAATGAACAGTTACTGTTCATTTAGTCATTCTGCAGAATCAGTTTGCAGGGTATCCGGATTGGGGCCAACTTTTGGTCCTCTTGCTTTGGTCTTTTGGGCATGGTTTCTTCAGCAAAAATGTGCCATTATAAGTCTAGTTTCATGTCCAATTAGCCAAACACAAATTGAACCTACACAGCCAAAGTTATGGCTGTCTAAGTGGGCTGGAATCACAGCCTCATTGCTGCTGTCTCTAGGCAGCCTGCACATTTCACTTTGCCATGCATTAGCTCACTTCAAATTATTAATTACTTTCCGCAAATGGTCACTAATTTACCATTAAAATGTTCATTCACCATTACCTAAACAAGGTCCAAGTTTCTCTCCAAAACCCTAACCCTAATTGACCAAGCCTCCAATTCATGCATCCCACTCCTAATTTGCTATACTAATCATATAATTTATAAGAGGGGCAGCAATATGTCACTTTAAACCAAAGATTTCTCCTAACCCTAACTCATGTCAAGGCTGCCAAAACTTCATGGAATATAACCATGCTTCATTAATTCAATTTTTGTCAAATTTTTAACTTAACTTAGCTCAAATTCATGATTAGAAAGATGTAAAAGCAAAAGTTATGGCACTAACCTCTTTGGTGATTTTCTAAGCTTGTTCACACCTCACTTTCTTCCACTTTCTCTTCTTCTAATTGCTGCCCAAGTCTTGCTCTAGTGGTAAGGGAAATTTTTAGTGAAGGGAGGACAAGGTTTTGAGGTGGTTTGAAGTGGAAAATGAAGCTTAAGGGATCTTTAATGGTGGAACCTCTTCTCTCTCTCTCTCTCAACGTTTTTTAGGCTGCCCAAAGGTTGAAGATGCAGATTGTTTTTTCAAATTTTTGGTCACTTTTATCTCTTTTAATGAGTTTAACAAATTGTGATTGGTGGATAGGTTTTTAATGACATCATATGATGTCATTATTAGGTATTTTCTTTCATTTTCTTTTCTTTTCATCTCTACTCATTTTCAATTTAATTTTTAGTAATGTTTATTCACATTTTGTGTCATAATAATTATTTACTTAACTGGACAAGTCGGCCAAAAATCGTCTCTGAAGGCGAAATGACCAAAATGCCCTCCGTTTGGCTTAATGGGTCAAAATTATGCATCTGATTGAAAAATTTTTCTAAATATTTTCTTGGCATTCTAATGCCATAGGAACCTCAATGACCCTTCTATGGAGTCCCAAAAATTATTTTATGAATTTTTCCCCGGGTCTAGGGCTCCTCGTTGCGAGAACCGCAACTTCCCTCTGATTACCCATCGCTTGGGCACCGGCTCGTTTAACTTGGTTGTATTTTATTTCAAAAAATTTTCCTAAATTTTTCTTATTAATATTTGAGTTAATTATGGTTCCTGACTTTAGTTTAAATATTTTTCCGAACGTTCTAGCTGTCCGGACCAACACTGGTCACCGGAACAGTAGACTGTACGGACTAGCTAAAGTGAGGATGTTACAATTCTTCCCCTCTAATTTAAATTTCGTCCTCGAAATTTACTGGGTGTTTTAGGTTCTCAGATAACTCTTTTACCTTTCTATTACTCCCTCTGTCTACTTCTTTTATATATATGGTACTATTTAGTTTTTTTCGTATCTATCATTATACACTTAGGCATATCAGAAGGGAAATACTTTACCTCAAATTTACATCTGGGGCTTCTTGTTCCTCTCCGACTTGGGTAACATTTGGAAGTGGTGTTACTGTTGTACTTGGTCCTTCCACGACCTCTATCTGGGTCCGTGGTAAATTCTTCTTAGGACAATCTTTCAGACGATGGTCTATGGCCCCACATCTATAACAGGTTCCAGTCAATCTCCTACATTCACCTTTATGCCACTTGTTACAATGGCCACATTTTCTTGCTAGTCTTGGCGCACTTACTACTAGTGTTTCTTGTTGATCTCTTCTGTGTATAGGCCTGGGTCTAGATCTCCTACTTTGATCAGATGTCTGACTAAATTGTTCTCTCGGCCTCTTATTACTAGACTGTCCAAATTTCCTCTTTTGCTGATTACCACTCCTCTTCTGTTTCTCTTCATGAACACAGCTAATATATTTCTTTCTGAACTCTATCAGAAAGAATTCCCAAGTTACGTCGGCTGGTGGCACTACCTTGGTTACGACATCCCACCATCGATATGCAGCTTCTTGTAACAATGAAACTGCACACTCCAAACTCTGTTCCGGTGTGCAATGGAGCTGCTGCAGGACTCTTTCAGTCCTTTCTAACCAATACTAAGCCGCTGAAGAATCATCTTCCTTTCTACCATTGAAATCTACAGCTCCATATTTCCTAATTTTTCCTAGAGGTGATTTCCGCTGAAGCGGTGGTGGAATAACCCTAGTCATCTGTCCGAAGAATTCAGTCATCTGCTCAAACAAGGCCTGTTGGGGTTGTACAGGCACCTCTTGCACTGGTGGAGCAGGATCTCCCCGATTTCTAATATCACTCCCAGTCGGGATACGGCCTACTACTTCTTCTTCTACTGCCCTCTGCGATTCTGAGTCCATACCTTAACCTAAAATAACCAAGAAAATAGATCTGCATTAGTGTCACCTCAACTCATATGAATGCAATGCATGTTATGCACACTATCTCATTCTATCTATCTATGCCTAGGAATGTCTAAACCGTGCTCAGATACCAATAAATGTAGCACCCCTCACCCGACTACAGTATAGCTGAGCAAGGCGTGCTACAATCGGTGCCGGAGCACCCTAACTTATCTTACTTTTTTTTTTAAATAATTTTGAATTCATTTAATTTAATATCAATTATTTTTCGACGGAGAAACCAGCGGAGTTTCCACTATTTTATTATCGTTTGGCGTATTTCAATATTCACCTGTTTGAAATTCAATAATATTTCCAAAATAAAATCTTATATCATAATTATCTCATCAATCATTCTCATAATTTTCTCATAATTCAAATCTCATCCATACATTTCAATTTCATAATCATTTCCATACATTTCCATTCATACTCAATTCATATGTAAACATTCTCAAATTACATAAGCAAAATTTTCAAATTTCCTTAATTTACATAATTTACAAAATAATTACAAAATTTCATAATTTACATAATATATAAATTAATTACATATGAAAAAACTAATAAATTAATTTACATCGCATTCTTATTAATTACCTGTTCATAATCTACATTATAAGACAATATCTAGCATTTTAAACAAAATACAAAATATGATCTATATGGGCCCTATCTACATGCATTGCTGAGGAAGTGACAAGTGTTGAATACTTCAAACACTTCTGCAGATCAGAACTCCCAAAATTCCCAGTCAAACATCCATTGGGTTCTAGCTTCAGTACCTGCGAGAAGGAAACAATTCCATCGCGCTAAGCATTGCTGCTTAGTGGTGCAATAATATAACAAGGAAATAATATACAAATAAAGATAGAAATAAAACATAATTTAAATAATTAAGATTTATTTATACTTCACATGAGATTCTAAAATTTAATATGTTTTATCGTAATTTAGTCTGCTTTGGAAGTGTTTATTTCGCCAATGTATAGTAATAATGTACAAAGAAAAATGATATAAAAATGATAAATTTATGCTTATATTATCATGTAAGTCACATTTGCAATATTTATGTATGTTATAATTTTCTTTGCTAATCTTTTAGCATTTTCTCAATACTTTCTAGGTTGTCTCAGATTGTTTCGTAATAAGTAAATTTTGATACCGGTCTAGCTCATTTCGATTCTTTCTAATAAATAACTATTCTAATTTATTTTAGGTCATCTTACTCATTTATTTAATTTCTAATATATTTTTTTTTATTACTAATATTCTTAACTTATTTCAATAAATTTCACTGCCCAAGTAACCTATGACAGGCTGGCTAAACTGGATAACGGGTCGTTGGCACTAGACACCATGATTGCCTCGGGCGTCATACCATGGGACGCAGAACGTCAACCACGTATGCAGTCAGTATGGCTAAAAAGCCATGATAACACATAATCGGGCATAAAAGCCATGAATACAGGCATAAAGCCATGAATGTGGGCATAAAGCCATGAATACGGGCATAAAGCCATGAATACAGGCATAAAGCCTTTCGCAGTACTGCTAAAACAATACCCTATTGGCATGCCAAACTATCCAATCTGACACACATGTCTAGGCAATACAAGGGCACATAATATCATTAAATATTAATATATTGTGTTTTATGACTTCATTATTTCATGATAAATTTCAATTACAATTCATACATTCATTTGATCATTTATATGATCACAATTCACATCAATTATCCTTTTATACCATTGTACTCAAAATAATTCTCCTCTCTACAATAATGAGAACTAATGTCTCATTCATACATTAATATGGTTCATTTATTCATTCATTATGTTATTCATCTTGATCACAATTCTAAACAATGGTTCACACGTACCATTGTATTCAGAACATTTTCCCTTTTCTCATTTATACATTCAAGAATCTACTTTTGTAATTACAAATTTTTTATTTCAAGTTGAGTTATTAATATTTTATGAATTTCATTTGTGATGGGCATATAAGCCCTAACTATCTATTCACATCAATTAGGTGACTTATTTTTCATATTTCAAGTAATCCATGAATATTTCATAGATTTCTAATTTATGGCCTTAATTTCTTTTTTACAATTTTGACTAGGATGTATAGTCTACATTTGTCATACAATTCTAAGCATTTAAGCTTAGAATTGGTTATAGGTTTTCATCTTAATTTACTAATCATTTTGATTACTATTCACCTTACTAATCAACCAAAATGTTGACTTTTTCATACTTAGTGGATATATTAATTCTAATTACACCAAGATCCCACATTTTGAGTTTTACATTTGCTAGTATTAATTGCCAATTGCAATTTAAAGTCCCCTAGATGCATTTCTAATTTCAAATTTTGAATTTCAAGTTTTGGTGTCACTATTCACCTCATTGGTCAACAAAAATGTTGACTTTTGGATAGAAAATAGGTATATTGGTTTTAGCACTCCCAATGTACCACATTTTACATTTAAAACTTGTTGGAATTAACCACAAAATCAAATTCCAAATCTAAAACCAAGAGGGCAGAATTTTCAGTTTTTGTGACCCAAATTTACTGTTCCATTGGGTCCTGTTGCAGTGGGAATTTGAGGAAATGGTAAACATGAAAGTTGTTCCTTATTTTGTCTAGTTGAATTTCCTTTTTTGGATCACTCCATTTGGAGTTTTGTAGCTCCAGATATGGTCCAAAAACCACAGCTGGCCGGATTTCAATTCTGCAGAATTTACCAAATCTACAGTACCATAAACAGTGACTGCCACTGCCTTGTTGGATAGGTTCTGGTCATAATTTAGGGTAGGTTTCTTCATGAAAGTTGTTTGTCTATGTCTTAGCTTATTGTTGTAAAAATTTCAGGTCAATTAACCATATCTACAGTGAGTTATGGCCAAATGAACAGTTACTGTTCATTTGGTCATTCTGCAGAATCAGTTTGCAGGGTATCCGGATTGGGGCCAACTTTTGGTCCTCTTGCTTTGGTCTTTTGGGCATGGTTTCTTCAGCAAAAATGTGCCATTATAAGTCTAGTTTCATGTCCAATTAGCCAAACACAAATTGAACCTACACAGCCAAAGTTATGGCTGTCTAAGTGGGCTGGAATCACAGCCTCATTGCTGCTGTCTCTAAGCAGCCTGCACATTTCACTTTGCCATGCATTAGCTCACTTCAAATTATGATTAACTTGCCTCAAATGGTCACTAATTGACCATTAAAATGTTCATTCATCATTACCTAAACAAGGTCCAAGTTTCTCTCCAAAACCCTAACCCTAATTGACCAAGCCTCCAATTCATGCATCCCACTCCTAATTTGCTATACTAATCATATAATTTATAAGAGGGGCAGAAATATGTCACTTTAAACCAAAGATTTCTCCTAACCCTAACTCATGTCAAGGCTGCCAAAACTTCATGGAATATAACCATGCTTCATTAATTCAATTTTTGTCAAATTTTTAACTTAACTTAGCTCAAATTGATGATTAGAAAGATGTAAAAGCAAAGGTTATGGCACTAACCTCTTTGGTGATTTTCTAAGCTTGTTCACACCTCACTTTCTTCCACTTTCTCTTCTTCTAATTGCTGCCCAAGTCTTGCTCTAGTGGTAAGGGAAATTTTTAGTGAAGGGAGGACAAGGTTTTGAGGTGGTTGGAAGTGGAAAATGAAGCTTAAGGGAGCTTTAATGGTGGAACCTCTTCTCTCTCTCTCTCTCAACGTTTTTTAGGCTGCCCAAAGGTTGAAGATGCAGATTATTTTTTCAAATTTTTGGTCACTTTTATCTCTTTTAATGAGTTTAACAAATTGTGATTGGTGGATAGGTTTTTAATGACATCATATGATGTCATTATTAGGTATTTTCTTTCATTTTCTTTTCTTTTCATCTCTACTTATTTTCAATTTAATTTTTAGTAATGTTTATTCACATTTTGTGTCATAATAATTATTTACTTAACTGGACAAGTCGGCCAAAAATCGTCTCTGAAGGCGAAATGACCAAAATGCCCTCCGTTTGGCTTAACGGGTCAAAATTGTCTGTACCGATTGAAAAATTTTTCTAAATATTTTCTTGGCATTCTAATGCCATAGGAACCTCAATGACCCTTCTCTGGAGTCCCAAAAATTATTTTATGAATTTTTCCCCGGGTCTAGGGCTCCTCGTTGCGAGAACCGCAACTTCCCTCTGATTACCCATCGCTTGGGCACCGGCTCGTTTAACTTGGTTGTATTTTATTTCAAAAATTTTTCCTAAATTTTTCTTATTAATATTTGAGTTAATTATGGTTCTTGACTTTAGTTTAAATATTTTTCCGAACGTTCTAGCTGTCCGGACCAACACTGGTCACTGGAACAGTAGATTGTACGGACTAGCTAAAGTGAGGATGTTACAAGTAGAAAAGAAAAGAACAGAAATTGAATGAAAACTTGAATTATGACATCATAATGATGTCATCAAAAAGGCCTCCACCAATCACACTTTAACAAGCACTCTTAAACCACTTAAAAAGTAAAGAAATGAGTTAAAAATTAAACAAATTTACTGCTCTTCTTCTCCAAATTTCACAGCCCTCTCCCTCACCTCTCTCAACCTCCATGAAAGCCTCCTTGTAAGCTTGATTTCTCCCTTCATCCCACCATAAAACCCCATCTTCCTTTCACAAAAATTGGTCATCACAATTTGTGCAATACTTGGGCAGCAAAAAGAAGTGAAAATAAAGAATTTTTTTTCAAGCTTGGATTGGCACACAACAAGGTTAGTGCACATATATTCTTAAATCTCCTTTATTCCATGTTAAAGCCTTAAAGTGAGTAAGAATTTGTAACTTAAATGAATGAAATTTATGTTTATGCATGCCTTGAATTTCGGCAGCCCTAAGGAAGGAACAATGATGGAGTGTTTTTGATGGTTTTAATGGACTTAGAATGAATTAGAGATTATGTTTAAGCTATATATCTACATAGATAATGAATTAGTGTGCTTAACTAAGGTGTATGGGTAAATTGAAATGGAAACTAGGGTTTTGAGGGTGAAAATGTGACTTGGCTTAGGAAATTGTTAGAGAACATTTTAATGGTCAATTAGTGACCATTTTAGGTAAGTTGACCATGATATGCACTGAAAAATAGCATGGCAAAGTGAATGACTATGCTGCCTAGGGACAGCAGCAATGGTGACTGAGATTCCAGTCCAATTAGACAGCCATAACTTTGGCTGTGTTGGTCCAATTGGTGTTTGGCCAATTGGACATGAAACTAGGCTTATAATGGCACATTTTTGCTGAAGAAACCATGCCCAAAAGACCAAAGCAAGAGGACCAAAAGTTGGCCCCAATCCGGATTTGGTCATTTTTCAAGCTACCTTGCAAATAGAATTTTGGCAAGCTTCCTTCATGAAAGTTGGCACATTTTGTGCCTAGTTTCACCTCCAATCGGTCTCATACCAATTGGAGCCACACACTTAAAGTTATGGGCCTAAAACTCAAACTGCCTTATTGCAAATCTTGCATACATATCAAACATCACTTTTAACACTCACCAAACTTAACATTCAAACTAATTCTGGTTGTACCACAACCTAAACATAATTTACAACATATTATAGATCATTTTGGCAGCTTACAATTACATTCAATGTACACCAACAAGTGCAGAATTTGTCCAATTCAATTTACAACAATTCAATCACTAATTCATGCTCATTTACATGTCCCACTTCACACCACCATACATACACTCAAGCTGCCATAACAACCAACACATTTTAACATCATCATTCCATAAACCAAGCATGAATTCCAGCATTCCTCAAGAGTTAGCAAACTGCCACAATGGTACACTTACATTCCATTACTTTCCAAGCTTTAAATCTCATTTTACATTTACATATACTAAGTACATCACCCAAACAATTTCCTACACAATATACATTTAATCAATCATTTAATTCACCATTTACAAGCATAAATAAAATGCCTTCAAGGTGCTTCCATGGCTGCCAAAAGTGCACATTACCATTCAACATCAAAACCCAAAAATTTCTCCATAAATCGAACACCTATAATATCCTTACAAACTTTAACAAAGCAATAATAAAAAAACTCAAACTTACCTATTGTTGGGACTTGCTAAATCTTTACTAAAACTTTTTAATATTGGTATCTACTTCTTCCTTGTGAAGTGGGGATCAAGATTAGTGAAGGAACTTTGGTGTTTGGAGGTGAAAATGGAGGAAGTTTGAAGCTTCACTCAAGTTTCGGCTATGGAGGTTTCCTAAGGTTTCATTTCGGTTTGGATGAAAGAAATGGAGAAGATGATGTTTAGTGGAAGTACACCTGCCCATAAGATATTAAATTAATTCCCATAGTGGTCCACTCACCTTAATTAAATCATATTATATGTTTTAATTGATAATTACTCCATTTACCCTCCATTTTTGCTATTTACATTAGGTACCCCTAAATTAATTTTTCATTATATTTTCCAAGTGTAATATTATTTATTTTTAATGGACATTTAGGTTAAAAGACAACTCGGGGTGTCAAATGACCACAATGCCCCTGTTCGTGTTGCATTCCCGATTTTTCGGTAACACCAGGTTTTGTCCGTTTTTCGATTTCTCACTTTTCTTTGTACTAATTATTTAATTTTTCTTTGATATTTCTAATGATATTTATACTTCAATAGGGGTCTATTTAAGTCCTAAAAATATTTTCTAGGGTTCCCCGCAGTCCAGGGCTAGTCAACGGTCCACGCCGTGACTTTCCGATGCGGTCACCGATCGCTAGGGTTCTCGGCTCGCTTAACTTGATTGCATTTCTTTACTATTATTTTTCCTTTGTTTTTCTTATATTTTCTTTTCTTGTATTTCATTATTTTATGTCTCCTCACCCATATCGAAGTGTAGTTCTAGGCATCCTAGCTGTCCGGACGACACTGGTCACTGGAACAGTAGTACGCACTACCGAACATAGGGGTTTACAATTCTCTCCCCCTTAAATAAATTTCGTCTCAAAATTTTACCTGGCATTAGTCTCTGAACAGCTGTGGGTGCTGTCTCCTCATATCCTCTTCACGTTCCCAAGTAGCTTCCTGGCCTGAATGATTGTTCCACAGCACTTTAACCAGGTGTATCTGTTTGTTCCTCAGCTGCTTCACTTCATAAGCCAGAATTTTTATGGGTTCTTCCTCATATGAGAGGTCTAGATTTACTTCAATCTCTTCAACTAATAGTACATGAGATGGGTCAGATCTATACCTCCTTAACATGGACACATGGAAGACATTGTGTATCCTTCCTAACTCTGGAGGTAATGCCAACCGATATGGCAAAGGACCCACTCTTTCCAGAACCTCATATGGTCTGATGAAAGGAGGACTCAGTTTCCCCTTTCTGCCAAATCTCACAATCCTCTTCCAAGGAGAAACTTTGAGGAATACCTTATCACCCATTGCATATTCAATATCTCTTCTCTTTAGATCAACATAGGACTTCTGACGGTCTGATGCAGCTGTAACACCCCAAAGTTCGGTAATGCGTTCTACTGCTCCAGTGACCAGTGTTGTCCGGACAGCTAGGATGCCTAGAACTACACTTCAATATGAGTGGGGAGACATAAAATAATGAAATACAAGAAAAGAAAATACAAGAAAAACAAAGGAAAAATAATAGCAAAGAAATGTAACCAAGTTAAATGAGCCGGGAAACTTAACGATGGTGATCAGACTGGAAGTCACGGCGTGGACCGTTGACTAGCTCTCGATCATGGGAACCCTGGAAAACATTTTTAGGACTTAAATAGACCCTTATAGAAGAATAAATATCATTAGAAAGATCAAAGAAAAATTAAATAATTAGTACAAAGAAAAGTGAGAAATCGAAAAACAGACAAAACCCGGTGTTACCGAAAAATCGGGAATGCAACCCGAACAGGGGCATTATGGTCATTTGACATCCCGAATTGTCTTTTGACCTAAATTTTCATTAAAAATAAATAGTATTACACTTAGAAAATAAAATGAAAAATTAATTTGGTGGTACCTAATGTAAATAGCAAAAATGGGGAGTTAAATGTGGGAAATTGAAACTTTTGAATAAATTAACATTATCTTTCCACTTAGTGCTCCACTCACACCTAAAGTGGACCACTTAATCTGCATTTGGACAGCAGATTCATTTCCTTCTTCAACCTCAAAAATTCAGCCGTGAGCCTCCAAGAAGAACTCCATGGCCAAAGCTTCCAAGCTCCATGCATGAACTCCAATCTTCACTTTCATGCCATAAATCCAACAAGTCCCTTCATGAAAGTTTATCCTCACATCAAGAACAATCCTTGGGCAGCCATTAGGAGAGAAAATAGTGGAGTTGTCAAGGGCAGCAAGGGTCACACATATGAGGTAAGTTTACATTTTTGAAGATTGCTTTGTTAAACTTTGTGTACATGTTATGGGTGTTGGTTTTGTGAAGGAAAATTTTGAGTTTGAAGAGTTATTGTTGTTTTCATTTTGGACAGCCATGGAGTCACGTTTTTGATGAGATATTTGTGCATATAATTGATGAGAAATGGTGTTGATCATGATGATTTAATAACCTAGTGAATTACTTCATGTTTATATGGTGATTTTGGCACTTGGATGAGAATTGATGAATTGTAGGGCAATGTGGTGTTGAAGAAGATTTTCGGCAGCTTGGGGACACTTGAATAAATGTATGTATTCATGAAAGTGTTGGCAGAATACTGACATAGAAGGATTGATGGATATGTATATGAACTTGTTGTGTAAAGAGTATGTAAAAACTAGTAATGTTATGTGTATGTGTAATTGTGTTTGGACTTTGGGAATTAGAGTTATATTTGGTGTATTGAAGATAATTGTAATCTGCCCAAAGTGATGTTAATGTAAAGTAATATATAGTTTTGGTAATGTACCAAAACAGATTTGGTAGGGAAGTAAACATATTGCAAGGTAAATGTGTGTAATTGATGTGTGTTAAGCAAAGTAACCAAGGGCAGTGTACATTTTAGCCAATAAGTTTAAATGTGTAACCTCAATTGGTATGAGACCAATTGGTGGTGGAACTAGGCACAAAATGTGCCAACTTTTATTGAGAAAACATACCAAAATTCTGCTTGCAAGGTGACCTAAGAAAATGACCAATTCGGATTAGGTACAATTAGGACCTGAAAAATGACCAATTGGGCAGCAGTGAGTGTTTAGGCCATAACTCACTCAAACCAGGTCCAATTGACCTGAAATTTTAACCATGAATAGTTAAGACCCATACCTACAAGTCTTCTGAAGACACCAAAATCCAGAAATGACCAGAAGCAAGTCAAAAAGCTTGCACAAGTTCGGGTCCAAAAACTGGCCGAACCAGAGTTGACCAAATTGACCTAAATTGATACCATTTGACCAGCAATAGTATAATGACCATAACTTGGTCTACTTAACTCGGATTGACCTAAAATTTTGCCCCACGTGCAATAAGACATAGATCTACAAGTTTGTAGTTTTGACCGAAACCCGAAAACCGAGGAAACTAGGCCGTCCGGTTAGGTCAAACCAGTATCCCGGAATCCAGCCAGTTGCATTAAAATGCACTAAACAAGGAAACGAGTTTGGCAAAACGTACCAAACCTAAAACCCTATCGAATATGACATATTAATGACACTAAAACCTAATTTACCTTAAACGCATCGAGGGTCGGTATATTAGGTAATTGAGCAAATAATAGCCTTCAGTGAATTACTTATCGAACATTATCGTTAGAGACAGTTTAATTTAGTACTGAAACACTTCAAATTGTGTTTCTCAGTTACCAAAGACTCAGGAAAAGGGAAGGAAACACTGAGTCCAGACCAGGAGACAATTATCAGAGGTTTGTGCACAACTAGTTTTCAACTGATTTTGCTTTGAATATTTCATATGATTAAATGACATATTTTTCTTATGTATTATGTTTAACAAGCATTGGATTTAATTCAATGATTATTGAAAATTGTTATAGTATGTATGAATTCAGCTTTGTGAAATGGTATTTCCATAAGTATTAAGCATTGTTATGGATTGAACAAATTATGTTTTGGAAAATTGTGATAGAACATGTTTTGAATTGTGAAGGTAATTTTCATGGAAAAATGCAAATTTATGATTTGAATTGTGATGAGCATAAAAATTATTGGATATTAGAATTGACTTTGAATCGAATTATATTGTGATTTATGCTCACTAAATGGATTGTAATATTGTTTTATATCTCACTATAGATGCTTGACTAGGTTATTACCCGTCTCTCTCATTTGTTGAGAAGACAATGGAGTTAGTTGTGTTTTGATTACCATGGTACGTGCACAGGCTTAGATTTTCCTCTGATGTGAGGTTAGATCTAAGTTTATTTTATCGTTATGGCCCTTGCGGAAGATTCATTATTGTGATGGTACTGTGCACGATGATTCGACCTCCTCGACCATAGGGAGTTAGAATCTGATTCAACCTCCCCGACCATAGGGAGTTAGAATCACATCGAAGATGGCCCTATCGGATTAGTCTTGCATAGTTAGTGAGATAAAGAATGATTTTTGAGATACAACATGGTTTTGCGATAAAGATTGATTTTTGAGATACAGAATGGCTTTTGAATGGTAAGAAATTGTGATTTCAATTATGGTTTATGTATAATTGATTTTGTTGGAATTACTTAAATGGTTAGTCATGATTTGATAAATTGAATTTTGTGATCAAAGTCATTTATACAAATGATTTACATTATCGGCAACGAATATTTTGAGTTTTGAAATTTGATGAGTATTCAGATTCCCAATTTATTTATCAGAATTTTGTCAATGTATATTGTACTATGTTTTAAATTATAGTTGTGCACCATGAGTTCACCACTCAATGATAGCTTTGTATCTCGTCGCAGTAAGAAGAGCATAGAGCAGTAAGTAAATTTCCTTGAAGATATATTCAGATCAGCTCCAGGTATATCATAGGTATACCCATGTACATAGGTTTTGATGTATGCATGTAATAATATGTATGTAAATTATTTGAGCAGTTGTATAAAAACTCTTGTAAAATATTTTGGTATGTAATTAAATGTAAATTATTGTAAATGTAAATTTGAGATTTCATTTACTTGAATAGTTTTGTATTATATTTCTTGTATCTCAGTATTTGAAAAATCATCATGGATTTGAGTTGAGAAAAATGTTGTGTTGAGAAATATGTTGGAGTTGAGATTTGCAAATACATATTGAAGTGCTTTTCAGTTTTTTCAAGAACTGCTTTATCCAAAATACAGAGGGCACTCTAATATAATTTTTACAGAAATTCCAAATAATTCAACTGTGTCAGTTCTATCACTTTAGTTCAAAAAGGTTTTAACACTGTAAATAGTGCTCACCATCAGAAAAGAAGTAAGAAAAGTTTTGAAAATCCCTTGTAGTGTATTTAATGGGTTATCAGTAGACGGAGTTGGTAATTCATTAGGTATACTACGGGATCATGTTATGCCTTACAGAGGGGTAGGGTGTGACAGCAGCCTTGAGTCTATCTCTGATCAATCTGATCTTTTCCTTTGTCTGCTGAACAATTTCTGGCCCAATCATCTTCCTTTCACCTACTTCATCCCAACATAAGGGAGTTCTGCACTTCCTGCCATACAAAGCTTCATATGGAGGCATTCCAATGCTTGATTGGTAGCTATTGTTATAAGCAAACTCAATCAAAGGCAAGTGTGTATCCCAACTACCTTCAAATTCAATCACACAAGCCCGTAGCATATCCTCCAATATCTGAATAACCCTCTTAGACTGGCCATCTGTCTATGGGTGGAATGCTGTGCTGAAGTTCAATCTAGTTCCTAGGGCTCTCTGAAGACTACCCCAGAATCTAGAAGTGAACCTAGGATCTCTGTCAGACATAATTGATACTGGCACTCTATGCAGTTTTACAATCTCATATATGTACAATTTGGCCGATCTTTCCAGGCTATAGTCCATCCGCACTGGCAAAAAGTGAGCAGACTTGATCAATCTATCAACTATAACCCATACTGCATCATGACTACTCTGTGTCCTTAGAAGTCCTATAACAAAATCCATAGTTATTCGTTCCCATTTCCACTCTGGTACTGACAAAGGATGTAACAAACCAGCTGAAACTTGATGTTCTGCCTTTACTTGCTGACAAGTTAGGCATTTGGAAACAAATTCAGCTATATCTCTCTTCATACCCATCCACCAGTAATGCTCTTTTAGCCCTTTGTACATTTTAGTTCCACCAGGGTGCATAGTAAATGGAGACTCATGTGCTTCCTTCATAGTGATTTGTCTCAATTCCACATCACTAGGAACACACATTCTGCCCTGATGCAGCAATAAACCATCATCTCTCACAGAAAATTCAGGTTTCTTGCCCTGCTAGACTTCTTTCAGTAGCTTCTGATATTTTTCATCACTTTGAGTAGCCATTCTGATCTGATCAATCAACACTGGTTGTACATACCATGCAACTACTGTCTGTCCCTCATCATCAATCTCTAAACTGGCATGCTGTGCTTTCAATTCATATACCATGGACAAAGGAGAAACTCTGAGACTTGCCATAGTCTTACGACTTAAGGCGTCAGCCACCACATTTGGTCAGTGGAGAAGATAACATAGAAAATCCTTTCACAAATCGACGGTAATATCCAGCTAAACCTAGAAAACTGCGAACTTCTGTGATATTCCTGGGTGGCTTCCAATTAAGAATAGCTTCTACCTTGCTGGAATCTACCTTGATCCCTTCAGCTGACACAACATGTCCCAAAAAGGAGATTTCTTTCAGCCAAAATTCACATTTTGACAATTTGGCGTATAGCTGTTTCTCCCTTAAAGTCTGCAGTACAATCCGCAGATGTCTGTCATGCTCTTCTGCATTCCTCGAGTATATCAAAATGTCATCAATAAACACCACCACAAATTGATCGAGATATGGTCTGAAGATAGTGTTCATCAGATCCATAAAAGCAGCTGGAGCATTTGTTAACCCGAATGGCATTACTAGAAATTCATAGTGGCCATACCGAGTTCTGAAAGCAGTTTTTGGAATACTCTGCTCTTGTACCTTCAACTGATAATAACCAGATCGCAGATCAATTTTGAAGAATACAGCTGCACCCTTCAACTGATCAAACATATCATCAATGCGAGGCAATGGATATCTGTTCTTTATTGTCACCTTATTCAACTGCCGGTAATCTATACATAAGTGGAGAGTACCATCCTTTTTCTTAACAAACAACACTGGTGCTCCCCAAAGTGACACACTAGGGCGGATGAAGCCCTTTTCAAGTAATTCTTGTAACTGTATCTTCAACTCCTTCAACTCTGCTGGTGCCATTCTGTATGGCGTTATAGAGATTGGATCCACACCAGGCATAACATTAATTTCAAACTGCACTTCTCTTTTCAGAGGTAGTCCTGGCAATTCATCAGGAAACACATCTGGAAAGTCATATACTGTAGGGATGTCCTTCAATGCTGGACTCCCCACTTGGGTGTCTACCACATGTGCCAAGTATGCTTCACACCCCTTTCTGATCATTTTTCTGGCTAGTGTAGCCGAAATGATGTTTGATGGCAATAACTGCCTCTCCCCATGTATTACCACATCACTGTACTGAGGGAGACCAAAAGTGACTGTCTTCAGCCTACAGTCAATCATGGCATAATGCCTAGCTAACCAATCCATGCCCAAGATGATATCATAATCTCTGAAGGGCATTTCAATGAAATCAGACAGAAAAGTGTGTCCTTGGATCACCAAAGGACAATCTCTATATATTCTATTAACCCTGACCTCCTGTCCTAGCGGACTTGTTACTAGCACATCAAAGTCCATTTTTGTACATGGAACAACAATGCAATCAATGATGCTAGCACTCACATAAGAATGGGTAAAACCCAAATCAAATAACACAAACACATCTTGGTTAAAAGTTGAGAAGGTACCAGCCATAACATCAGATGTCTCGGCCTCTTCTCTCTGTCTCATTGCATAGATTCTTACTGGAGCACTGTCTTGCTCTGATTGTTTCACTGTGCCTTGGCTGCCTGCTGGGCTACCTCTACCCCTGCCTCTACCTCTGCTAGGTGGTTGTGAACTTCTAGTGATAAGGCTCTGAACTGACCCTTCTGCAGTAGTAGGAGGTGGCCCAACTCTGCGACTACTGGTGCAGTCCTTGGCAAAGTGTTCTGTGCCTCCACAGTTATAACAGGCTCCAATAGCCTTGTAGCATATCCCACCATGATTTCTTCCACAAGTTTCACATTGGCGGGGAGGGTAGGAACCTCTGGTACTCTACTGACCAGATAGAGGAGGCTTCTGTCCTGAATATCTTCCCCTACTAGACTTCTTGCCACCTCTGCCATGTCCCCCATAGTTCTTCCTCTTTCCAATAGGACCACTAGAACTCTGTTCTACAGATTTTCCCTCTTTCTCTATCTTCTCTGATTTCTTTTTCTCAGGAGCAGCTTCAAACTCAATTCTTTCCAACTCTAGGGCTTGAGAAACAAGTTCAGAGAAGTTAGTGTGTTTGAACCCGACTACTTGTAATCTGATACTGGGCTTCAAGCCAGTTTCAAACCTCTTGCATCTCTCCCTGCTGGTAGCAAGTAAACTTACTGCATAATGGCTCAGGTGGGAAAATTCTCTTTCATACTCAGCCACTGATCTGCTCCCCTGTTTCAGACTTAGGAACTCTTGTAGCTTCTGGTCTACATAAGCATCAGGGACATATTTTTATTTGAATTCCTTGAGAAAGTCATTCCATGTTAACACTTCAGGTTCTACAAGACTGTGGGGAATGGTTTTCCACCAGTCATAAGCATCCCCCTGTAACAAAGATACTGAGTATTCAAATCTAAGCTCCTCCGTGCAATGCAATTTCTTGAATACCCTATCCATCCTCTCTAACCATTGTTCAGCTTCTAGAGGATCTACTGTCCCCTTAAACTCTGTAGCCCCATACTTCATTAATTTGTCATACTGCCTAGTAAGAGACTGTGGTTATACCACTGGTGTCTGTATTGGGACTTGAGTAGGCACATTACCAGCCATTTGTTGGAACATTACAGCCATCTGCTAAACGAACTGAGCAGGAAACTGCGGTACTGTAGGGGCTGGTGCTGATGAACCACTGACATTGTGTAGTCCTCGGGCATCCCCTTATACCTCAGCCTCAATAGATTGATCGACTGAACGATCACCCTCTTCCATAGTCAATGCGAGGATTTTAGATCTCCTGAACAAATAACACAAGGAGATTTCCTCCCGTTAATGCATATTTATAATGTAATGTACTGTATGTATCAAACAATGATATTGAGCAGTTGTACTATGAAGAAAGAATATTCAAGTAACATGTGAAAACAAAATTTAAAAAATTTGCTCTGATACCACTAAAACATGTCACACCCTACCCCTCTATAAGGCATAACATGATCCCGTAGTATACCTAATGAATTACCAACTCCGTCTACTGATAACCCATTAAATACACTACAAGGGATTTTAAAAAAAACTTTTCTTACTTCTTTTACAGTGGTGAGCACTATTTATAGGTGTTAAAAACCTTTGTGAACTGAAGTGAAACAGCTAACTCATTTGGACTATTAGTAATTTCTGTAAAAATTTTAGCAGAGTGCCATCTGTATTTTGGATAAAACAATTCTTCAGAAAACCTGTAAAAAGCACTTCAATTATATTTTCAAATCTCAACTCCAACATAACTCAACACAACAGATTTCTCAACTCAAATCCATAATAATTTTTTAAAGACTGAGATAAAGAAATACAGTACAAATTTTACAAGCCAAAATATCTCATAATTTACTTTACAACTTTAAGGTACAATTTTAATTTAAAACAGCTCAAAACCAAGAACAATATGTACATACATTACAGTACAAAATGCAAAATGTGGTATACTCATTATACCTGATAATCTCTCGCTGGATGTATTAGCAGCCTAATCACGCCTGCATCTGTCATTTCACTGCGACAAAGAATGAAAGCTATCGCTGAGACAATGTCTCAGTGGTGCACAACATTAACCAAATACAACTTTAAATCACAATTCATAAATCATATAAATGATGGATATGTAAAATCATAGTTAAATTCAAGACATTAAATGTCAACAAGAATTTAAACTCCATTTCTCAATATCACAATAATTTCAATAAATCAAATCATAATTAAATTCAAAAGACAGTGAATGTCAATAAGAATTTAACTCTATTTCACAATCTCATAATACAAATCAATAAATCACACACAGCTTAATCATGTTCCAAAGTTCAATTCGTCCAAAAGTCAATGACTAATGAGGAATAACATAGCTAGCTACCAAAAATATGAGTACTCATTCTATTCGTCCTCAACAGGCACACACCTCAACACTTCAGCCAGAAAGGGAATTCAATTCGTCCCACTAGACAAGCTAGCGAGGAATACAATCAATATACATGATAGCTGTGGTTTCAAACTATTTCTAATGCTTTTCAATCAATAAGTATCCATCAATATCATTCAAACAATTTTTCATAGTTTCAAACCATTTACAATGCTTTTCAAGCAATAATTATTCATTCAAACACATTTCCACAATTTAAAACAATAAAATACAAATAGTCATAATTCATTTCGATTGAAAAATTCAAAAGAAATAGTTGTTGTGCACAAACCTCTGATAACTGTCTCCTGGTCTTGACTTAGTGTTTCTTTCCCTTTTTCTGAGTCCTTGCTAACTGAGAAACACAATTTGAAGTGTTTCAGTACTAAATTAAATTGTCTCTAACAATAATGTTTGATAAAGAATTCACTGAATGCTATTATTTGCTTAATCAACCTAATATATCGACCCTCGATGCATTCTAGGTAATTTAGGTTTTAATGTTACTAACATGTCACATTCGATAGTCTTTTAGGGTTGGTACATGTTACCAAGTTCATTTCCATGTATACTGCATTTTCTTGCAATTTGCTGGATTTCGGGATACTAGTTTGACCTAGCCGGACGACCTAGTTCCCTCAGTTTTCGGGTTTTGGTCAAAACTACAAACTTGTAGATCTATGTCTTATGGAACGCGGGGCAAAATTTCAGGTCATTCCGAGTTATGTAGACCAAGTTATGGTCATTTTACTATTGCTGGTCAAATTGCACCAAAATTGGTCATTTTAGGTCACTTTAGGTCATTTTAGGTTCGGCCAGTTTTTGGACCCGACCTTGTGCAAGCTGTTTAACTTGCTTATGGTCATTTCTGGGCTTTGGTGTCTTCATAATACTTGTAGATATGGGTCTTAACTATTTATGGTTAAAATTTCAGGTCAATTGGACCTGTTTTGAGTGAGTTATGGCCTAAACATTAACTACTGCCCAAATGGTCAGTTTTCAGGCCTCAATTGCACTTCATCCGGATTTGGTCATTTTTCAAGCTACCTTGCAAACAGAATTTTGGCAAGCTTCCTTCATGAAAGTTGGCACATTTTGTGCCCAGTTTCACCTCCAATTGGTCTCATACCAATTGGAGACACACACTTAAAGTTATGGGCCTAAAACTCAAACTGCCTTATTGCAAATCTTGCATACATATCAAACATCACTTTTAACACTCACCAAACTTAACATTCAAACTAATTCTAGTTGTACCACAACCTAAACATAATTTACAACATATTATAGGTCATTTTGGCAGCTTACAATTACATTCAATGTGCACCAACAAGTGCAGAATTTGTCCAATTCAATTTACAACAATTCAATCACCAATTCATGCTCATTTACATGTCCCACTTCACACCACCATACATACACTCAAACTGCCATAACAACCAACACATTTTAACATCATCATTCCATAAACCAAGCATGAATTCCAGCATTCCTCAAGAGTTAGCAAACTGCCACAATGGTACACTTACATTCCATTACTTTCCAAGCTTTAAATCTCATTTTACATTTACATATACTAAGTATACATCACCCAAACAATTTCCTACACAATATACATTTAATCAATCATTTAATTCACCATTTAAAAGCACAAATAAACTGCCTTCAAGGTGCTTCCATGGCTGCCAAAAGTGCACATTCCCATTCAACATCAAAACTCAAAAATTTCTCCATAAATCAAACACCCATAATATCCTTACAAACTTTAACAAAGCAATAATAAAAAAACTCAAACTTACCTATTGTTGGGACTTGCTAAATCTTCACTAAAACTTCTTAATATTGGTATCTACTTCTTCCTTGTGAAGTGGGGATCAAGATTAGTGAAGGAACTTTGGTGTTTGGAGGTGAAAATGGAGGAGATTTGAAGCTTCACTCAAGTTTCGGCTATGGAGGTTTCCTAAGGTTTCATTTCGGTTTGGATGAAAGAAATGGAGAAGATGATGTTTAGTGGAAGTACACCTGCCCATAAGATGTTAAATTAATTCCCATAGTGGTCCACTCACCTTAATTAAATCATATTATATGTTTTAATTGATAATTACTCCATTTACCCTCTATTTTTGCTATTTACATTAGGTACTCCTAAATTAATTTTTCATTATATTTTCCAAGTATAATATTATTTATTTTTAATGGACATTTAGGTCAAAAGACAACTCGGGGTGTAAAATGACCACAATGCCCCTGTTCGGGTTGCATTCCCGATTTTTCGGTAACACCGGGTTTTGTCCGTTTTTCGATTTCTCACTTTTCTTTGTACTAATTATTTAATTTTTCTTTGATATTTCTAATGATATTTATACTTCAATAGGGGTCTATTTAAGTCCTAAAAATATTTTCCAAGGTTCCCCGCAGTCTAGGGCTAGTCAACGGTCCACGGCGTGACTTTCCGGTGCGGTCACCCATCGCTAGGGTTCTCGGCTCGCTTAACTTGGTTGCATTTCTTTACTATTATTTTTCCTTTGTTTTTCTTGTATTTTCGTTTCTTGTATTTCATTATTTTATGTCTCCTCACCCATATCGAATTGTAGTTCTAGGCATCCTAGCTGTCCGGACGACAGTGGTCACCAGAACAGTAGTACGCACTACCGAACATAGGGGTGTTACACCAAGAACACCTATGGCAGCCCTTGAACAGCTTCTAAAGCTTTTTCTATTAATTAGAAATTCAAGTTCTGCCTTTTAAGAGATTAGAGATGTAAACAGGACACTAGAAACAATTTCTAGTGTTCTTAATTCAAGAGATTGATGGCTAATCTCTTTGAATTGATGAGAGATGAAGAAGAATAGATGAAAAGTCCCAAAGTGGCGTGACAAAGGAGAGGAGTGGCTGCTGGTTGCTTTTTCTTTTCATAACAACACTTAAATAGCTAGGTTAACACATTAAACGCTTGCCACATGTCACCCTTTGATTAGCTCTAGGTTTAAGTGACCCAATCACATTGTGCCAAGTGTCAAACCTATATTTAATCTTGAATTTAATCATCTTATATGATTAAAAAATATTTGGCAAGCTTATGTGTAATCCCATATGTCACCATCTCATGATGCCACGTGTCACACTGTGAAATGACCAAAATGCCCCTATGTCTTAATTTTGAGTTCTCAACCCAAAATAATTATTTCTCTTCTTCTAATTAATTTATATCAAATATAAATTAATTAATTAATCTCTATTAATTAATTTCTCCTTAATTAAATTCATATTTAAACACTTTAAATATAAATTTAATCTATACTACACATCCAATAATCTAGATTTGGTTTCAAGTCATGCTAGGGACTTTGCAATTTAATTGCAAACCAAACCTATTTAATTAATCAATTAAACTCTTTAATTAATTAATTAAATCATATTTAAATAGGTGATAACTTGTGTATGTGTGTGACTTACTAGGCTAATCACTAATTGGCAATGAGACATGATATCAACTCTTAATATCATCAGAACTCTTTCTTACCATAAATGATTTCTCTAAATCATTTTATGCACCTTATAGACCATGGTTAACACCTAGCATAGCATGCCATGACCACCCAATTAGTAATAAGGTTTACCTTAAATGAACCTATAATCATATGTTACCATGCACTAGAATCTCTCTGTTACAAAATCCCAACTCAAGCTGGAGTCATGGTTTATGTCAAACTCCATTTGCTATGAATATTATGTTCTATTTTAATTCCAGTTCTTGATTAATAGATTTTCTCATCGAAACTCTTTTCTGAATAAATCTATCTGTCCTGGCCAGGAATTTGAAACATCAAGAACAATTAAATGAACATAGGATTTTATCTCTATTTACTTAGAGGAACAGATTCCATCTTGATCAACACCTACCTCCATATATAACTAGTAGGAGCCAACAGATGCCCATATACCCATACACAGTACAAGTATGAAAGCAGTATCAAACTCAAACTACCTATATACAAGATAACTGTGCTATCTCAGGTCTAAAGATTATATGCACTGATATGATTTATGACAAAACATTGACAAGAGTAAACTCCATGTGCTTATCATAAGTGTCACTGGTTCGGCCTGCTTATCATGTATAAGTGCCTATCATGTTTGTCATATGGCATGAGACTCACCATTCCATCTTATTTATATCTCATATAAATAACTTGCGAACAAACATGAATACAATCTTTCTGGATAAGTCATGTCCTTATTATGAAGTATCCTCGATTGTGAACCTATTTATGATACTTTGTGCTAGAAATATTGTCACTCATATTCTTAACAACTTAAGAATAATATTTCTACCAAAATATCAATGGACCTTTTCTATTACACATAAATATATTATGTAAGTGGAAAAGTGAAAATGCCTTTTATTAATAAAAATATGTACAAGATACATACTAAATGATATGCTCTAGGGCACACTACTAACACAAACATGATAGGCACTTATACATGATAAGTAGGCTGAACCAGTGATACTTATGACAAGCACATGCAGTTTACTCTTGTCCATGCATTGTCATAAATCATATAAGTGCATGTAATCTTTAAACCTGAGATAACACAGTTATTTTGCATATAGGTAGTTTGAGTTTGATACTGCTTTCATACTTGTACTGTGTATGGGTATATGGGCATGTGTTGGCGCCTACTAGTTATATATGGAGGTAGGTGTTGATCAAGATAAAATCTACTACTCTAAGTAAATAGGGATAAAATCCTATATTCATTTAATTATTTTTTATGTTTCAAGTTCCTGGCCAGGACAGACAGATTTAATCAGAAAAGAGTTTCTGATGAGAAAATCTTTTTAATCAAGAATTAGAATTAAAAGAGAATATAATATTCATAGCAAATGGGGTTTAACATAAACCATGACTCCAGCTTGAATTGGGATTTTGTAACAGAGAAATTCTAGTGCATGGTAACATATGATTATAGGTTCATTTAAAGTATTCCTTATTACTGATTAGGTGGCCATGGCATGCTATGCTAGGTATTAACCATGGTCTATGAGGTGCCTAAAATGATTTAGAGAAATCATTTATGGTAAGAAAAAGTTCTGGTGATATTAAGAGTTGATATCATATCTCATTGCCAATTGGTGATGAGCCTAGTGAGTCACACACATACACAAGTAATCACCAAGTTAAATGTGATTTAATTAATTAGTTAAAGAGTTTAATTGATTAATTAAATAGGTTTGGTTTGCAATTAGATTGCAAAGTCCCTGGCATGGCTTGAAACCAAATCTAGGTTATAGGATGTATAGTATAAGTTAAATTTATATTTAAAGTGTTTAAATATGAATTTAATTATGAGAAATTAATTAATAGAGATTAATTAATTAATTTATATTTGATATAAATTGATTAGAAGAGGAGAAATAATTATTTTGGATTGAGAACTCAAAATTACAACACAAGGGTAATTTGGTCATTTCATAGGGTGACATGTGGCACCATGAGATGGTGATACATGGCATCATGGTTTGTCATTTGTCTTCCTATCATACATGATGATCAAAGTCAAGATTAAACCTAGTTTTGACACTTGGCTTAATGTGATTAGGTCAATTAAAATTAAGATGCAATTAGAAGATGATGTGTGGCAAGGTTTTTAAGTGATGACCTAATTATATAATGTGATGTTATGAAAGAATAAGATACATTCTCATTTTTTTCTCAATGGTGCCGCCAGCCATGAAGCCTTCTTCCTCTCTTCTTCTTCTTTTGTCATCAATTCAAAGAGAATTGCCCATATTCTATTGAATTAAAATTGCTAGAAATTGTTTCTAATGTCCTATAAACATCTATAACCTCTCTAAAGGCAAATCCCTAATTTCTAATTGGTTAGCAATGCTTGAGAAGCTGTTCAAGGGGCTGCCATTGTTGATCTTGGTGTGGACAAACTAGTGGGATAACATTTGGGGTCCTAGGTGCTTCACAAAGGTACCAAACACATCTACAGTGCATCAAAAGGTTAGTGCATATGTTCTTGAATTAATCTAGAGTTCTAATGAATTAATTTGTTAATTCAAAAAATTTAAATGGAAAATGTGGATCCTAATACATATTAAAAGTGTTTTAATATGAAATTAAACATTGAAATCAATTAGGTACATAATGAATCTTCCATGATGCATGAGACCCTAGAAGAAAATTTTTGAATTTAATGTTCTAATCTATTAATTTTGCTAGAAATTTGAATTGGTTATGGTCAGAATTTGGGTTTCTATTCTTATGAAAGTTATTCTACATTATCTAAGCTTTCCATGATTTTAAAAGTCAAGTCATTTGGATCTCTCTACACAAAGTTATGGCCAATTTAACAAACACTGTTCATTTAATCATTTTCCAGGTCCAGAATTTTGGTTACCCAGATTTAGGTAATTTTTAGGTCAACTTAAGTTGGCTTTCTGAGCAGGGTCCCTTCATAAAAAAATTTGGCATTATGTCCTTAATTTCACCTCCAATTGGTCTTGCACCAATTGAAGTTACAAAAATCAAGTTATTACTACCCAAACACACTAGCAGAAAAATGTGCTGACTTGGTCAATCTATCTACTATCACCCATACCGCATCATGTTTCCTCTGAGTGAGAGGTAGACCACTGACAAAGTCCATAGTGACTCGATCCCATTTCCATTCAGGTATGTTTATAGGCTGTAACAAACTTGATGGAACTTGATGTTCTGCCTTAACTTGCTGACATGTCAAGCATCTAGTTACATAGTCAGCTATGTCCTTCTTCATGGCAAGCCACCAATATTGAAGTTTCAGATCATGGTACATTTTTGTACTTCCTTGGTGCATAGCATACACAATGTTATGTGCTTCTCTCATAATACTGGTTTTCAACTCTTTATCATCTGGTACACACACTCTACCTTTATAATACAGGCACCCATTCTCTTTCACTTTATACTCAGTTTCCTTTCCCTCAGTGATTTTGCTCATAACAGCCATTAATTTCTCATCTGTCTTCTGCCCATCCTGTATCTGTTGTAACAGATTTGGCTTCACTTGTAACTCATCCAAAATACCTCCATCATGAGTTAAGGACAGTTGGGCATTCAGAGATCTCAGTGCTACAATAGATTTTCTGCTTAAGGCATCAGTGACTACGTTTGCCTTCCCAGGATGGTAGTCAATTACACATTCATAGTCTTTCAGGAATTCAATCCATCGCCTCTGTCTCAAATTGAGTTCCTTCTGGGTTGGCAGATACTTTATGTAACACCCTCACTGTAGCAATTACTTACATTATACTGTTCTGGTGATCGGTGTCGGTCCGAACAGCTAGAACATCTAGAAAAATAATTAGATTGGAGTGAGGAGTCATAAATAACTCAAATATTAATAAGAAAAATTTAGGAAAAATTTTAGAAATAAAATACAACCAAGTTAAATGAGCCGGTGCCCTAGCGATGGGTAACCTAGTAGGAAGTTGCGGTTCTCGCAACTAGGAGCCCTAGGCCTGGGGGAAAATTCATAAAATAATTTTTGGGACTCCAGAGAAGGGTCATTGAGATTCCTATGGCATTAGAATGCCAAGAAAATACTTAGAAAAATTTTTCAATCGGTACAGACAATTTTAGTCTGTTAAGCCAAACAGAGGGCATTTTTGGTCATTTCGCCTTCAGAGGTGATTTTTGGCCGACTTGTCCAGTTAAGTAAATATTTATTATGACACAAAATGTGAATAAATATTGCTAAAAATTAAATTGAAAATGAGTAGCAAAGAAAAGAAAAAAAAATGAATTAAAATTTCAATTTTGACCTCATGCTTATGTCACTAAGCACTCTCACCCAATCACATTGTGACACATGTCCATAAACCATTTAAAATGAGTAAAATGGACAGAAAAATTGAAGAAACAATCTGCTTCTTCTTCCTTCTTCTAGCGTAAGTCACTTCCCACACCCTTCCACCATTAAAAACTCCACCCAAGCTTCCAAATCTCTACCAAACCACCTCAAAACCTTATCCTCCCTTCACTAAAAATTTCCCTTACCACTAGAGCAAGACTTGGGCAGCAATTAGAAGAAGAGAAAGTGGAAGAAAGTGAGGTGTGAACAAGCTTAGAAAATCACCAAAGAGGTTAGTGCTATATTCTTTGCTTTTACATCTTTCTAATCATGAATTTGAGCTAAGTTAAGTTGAAAATTTGATAAAAATTGAATTAATGAGGCATGGTTATGTTCCATGAAATTTTGGTAGCCTTAACATGAGTTAGAGTTAGGAGAATTCTTTGATTTAAAGTGACATATTAGCTGCCCCTAGTATAGATTATATGATTAGTATAGCAAATTAGGAGTAAGATGCATGAATTGGAGGCTTGGTCAATTAGGGTTAAGGTTTTGAAATTTAATTTTGATGGTGGATGAAAATGGACATAAACTAAAGTTGTAATGGTTAATTATTGACCATTTGGCTATGTTTGATTAGGAAATGAAGTGAGCAAGAATGTTGGAGTTGAGTTTAGGCATGCTGCCCTTGGTGACCTGCAGGACTAGTTGTGAGTCCAGCAGGTTTGGGCAGCTATAAATGGAGTTGTATAGGTTCAATTGGTGCAAGGCTAATTGGACATGAAACACATAATGGCACAACTTTGGCATAGAAACCTTGCCCAGAAAACCAAACCAGGCAGACTGCCCTAATCCGGGTGACCTGCAGTCTGCCTGGGCAAAATGACCAAATGAATAGTGTTTGGTCATTTGGCCATAACTCAGTGTAGAAAGGTCAAATTGACCTGAAATTTTACTAGCAATAAGCTGAGATATAGACCAACAACTTTCATGAAAAACACAAATCCAAATTCTGACCATAACCTAGTCAAATTGCCAACCAAACTTAGGTCACCAAATCTGGCAGAACCAAATTGCCCAGAAAATCTGGGTACAGGTCACTCCGGCCAGTTATGGTAAAATGACCATAACTTGAGCTACAAAACTCCAAATGGAGTGATTCAAAAAGCAAATTAAAGAAGACACAATAAGGAATAACTTTTATGAAGAAAAGTTAGCCCAGTTTTCACTGTAAAATTTTCTAATGGAACAGTGAACTTAGGTAATCAAAACTGAAAATTTAGAAATGCATCTAGGGGACTTCTTAAATTGCAATTGGCAATTAACACTAGCAAATGTAAAACTCAAAATGTGGGATCTTGGTATAATTAGAATTAATACATCCATTAAGTATGAAAAAGTCAACATTTTGGTTGACTAGTAAGGTGAATAGTAATCAAAATAATTAACAAACTAAGATGAAGACCTAGAACCAATTCTAAGCTTAAATGCTTAGAATTGTATGAAAAATGTGGACTATGCATCCTAGACAAAATTGTTAAAGGGAAATTAAGGCCCTAAATTTGAAATCCATGAAATGTTCATGGATTACTTGGAATAGAAATAGTAATTTACCTAAATGACTTAATGAACATTTAAGTTATGTGAATATATAATTAAGATTTATATTCCCATTACTAGTAGGTCTAATAAAACATGAGTGATACCACTTGAATATGAAATGAAATTAACCTAGATGGATTGTTGAGTATAAATGGGATGAGGTTCACATTAGGATTTATGTTTCCATTACAAATAAGATAATAACACCTTGTATGAGTTATGAATTCATATAAATATTGTAATGAATAAATGAATCACATGAAAATATGAATGGAACATTAGTTTTCTTTATAAGAGAAAGGAAGAATGTTTTGAGTACAATGGTACATGAACACTATTATTGTGAACTGTGATCAATATGAATGATGTAAGGAATATATGAATATTATGATGAATGTATAAATTATGGAATTTGTCATGAAATAATGAAGTCATAAAACACAATATATTAATATTTAATGATAGTATATGCCCTTGTATTGCCTAGACATGTGTGTCAAATTGGATAGTTTGGCATGCCAATAGGATATTGTTTTAGTAGTACTGTGAAAGGCTTTATGCCTGTATTCATGGCTTTATGCCCGTATTCATAGCCTTTAAGCCCGTATTCATAGCTTTTATGCCCGATTATGTGATATCATGGCCTTTTAGCCATACTGACTGCATACGTGGTTGACGTTCTGCGTCCCATGGTATGATGGCCCGAGGCACCATGCTGTCCAGTGCCAACGACCCGTTATCCAGTTTAGTCAGCCTGTCATAGGTTACTTGGGCAGTGAAATTTATTGAAATAAGTTAAGAATATTAGTAATTAAAAATATTAGAAATTAAATAAAATAAATGATTAAGATGACCTAAAATAAATGAGAATAGTTATTTATTAGAAAGAATCGAAATGAACTGGACTGATATTGAAATTTACTTATTATGAGATAATCTGAGATAACCTAGCAAGTATTGAGAAAATGCTAAATGATTAGCAAAGAAAATTATAACATAAATAAATATTGCAAATGTGACTTATATAATAATAAAAGCATAAATTTATTATTTTTAGATCATTTTTCTTTGTACATTATTACTGTACATTGGCGAAATAAATACTTCCAAAGAAGATTAAATTAGGATAAAACATATTAAATTTTAAAAACCGCATGTGAAGTATAAATAAATCTTAATTATTCGAATTTTGTTTCTATGTTTATTTGTATATTATTTTCTTGTTATATTATTGCACCACTAAGCAGCAATGCTTAGCGCGACGGAATTGTTTCCTTCGCGCAGGTACTGAAGCTAGAACCCAATGGACGTTTGACTGGGAATTTTGGGAGTTCTGATATGCAGAAGTGTCTGAAGTATTCAAGGTTATCACCTCCTCAGCAGTGTATGTAGATAGGGCCCATATAGCTCATATTTTGTATTTTGTATAAATGCTAGATATTATATTATAATGTAGATTATGAACAGGTAATTAATAAAAATGTGATGTAAATTAATAAATTAGCTTTTTCATATGTAATTAATTTATATATCATGTAAATTATGAAATTATGTAAATTAATGAAATTTGAAAATTTTACTTATGTGATTTGAGCATGAATGAGATTGTATGGATTTGAAGACAGATTTGAAATATATAGATAATGCATGGAAATGAATATGAAATTGAGATATATGAATGAGATGTGAATTATGAGATGGTTATGAAAATAATTGATGAGATTTTTATTATAAAATATTATTGAAATTTTCAAACAGGTGAATAGTATAACATGTCAAACGATAATAAAATAGGGGAAACTCCGTTAGTTTCTCCTTTGAAAAATAATCAATATTAAATATAACGAGAACAAAATTTTTAAATAAATAAAGTAAGGTAAGTTAGGGTGCTCCAGCACAAATGTAGCACGCCTTGCTCGGCTACACTGTAGTCGGGTAAGGGGTGTTACACTTTAGACTCTTATGGTCTATGTATATGTAGCATTTTTCTCCATACAAGTAATGCCTCCATATCTTCAATGCGAAGATAATTACTGCTAACTCCAAACCATGAGGAGGGTAATTCTTTTCATGTGGCCTTAGCTGCCTGGAAGCATAGGCGACCACTTTCCCTTCTTGCATGAGCACACACCCTAACCCATTATGTGAGGCATCACTGTAGACCATGAAGTCTTTTCCCAACACTGACTGTGTTAACACTGGTGCCTCTGTCAACATAGCCTTCAACCTCTCAAAACTAGCTTGACACTTGTCATTCCAGTCAAATTTCACATTCTTGTGTAGTAATTTGGTCATTAGAGTAGCTATCAGGGAATATCCCTTTACAAATCTTCTGTAATATCCAGCTAACCCCAAGAAACTTCTGACCTCAGTTGTATTTTTGGGAGGCTTCCATTCCATCACTGCTTTAATCTTCTTGGGATCTACTCTAATCCCTTTGGTTGATACTACATGTCCAAGGAATGCAATCTCATTCAACCAAAACTCACACTTGGACAATTTAGCGTATAATTTCTTCTCTTTTAGAGTCTGCAGAACAATTCTCAAATGCTCATCATGTTCTGCTTTATCCTTGGAATACACTAGGATGTCATCAATGAAGACCACTACAAACCGATCTAAGTATGGATGGAAGATATGGTTCATAAGGTCCATGAATGCTACTGGAGCGTTTGTTAACCCAAATGGCATCACCAAGAATTCATAATGCCCATACAGGGTCTTGAATGCAGTCTTAGGCACATCTGCATCCTTTACCCTTAGCTGATGATGCCCTGATTTGAGATCAATCTTAGAAAACACACCAGCTCCCTTCAACTGATAAAAAAGATTGTCAATTCTAGGCAACGGATACTTATTCTTCACTGTTACTTTGTTTAACTGCCGATAGTCAACACATAAGCTCAGTGTCTCATCTTTCTTCTTTACAAATAGTACCGGAGCTCCCCAAGGTGACACACTAGGCCGTATGAACCCCTTGTCTAGTAATTCTTGTAGCTGAATTTTTAACTCTTTCAATTCAGCAGGTGCCATCCTATACGGAGCAATTGAAATTGGAGCTATACCCGGCATAATCTCAAGAGCAAATTCAACTTCCCTTTCTGGTGGCAAACTAGGCAATTCCTCAGGAAATACCTCAGGGAAGTCCCTTACTGTGGGTATATCAGACAAGTCAAGTTTACCCTGCCTAATGTCAACCATGTGTGCTAGATAAGCTTCACACCCTTTTCTCATCCATCTCCTTACAACTGTAGATAAGATGACATTGGACAAGAAATCTGTCATTTCACCCACAGCTGTTATTTCTTCATTCTCAGCAATTTTCAGAGAGATTCTCTTCAATTTACAATCCACCATTGCCTAATGATGGAATAACCAGTCCATTCCCAAAATCACGTTAAACTCATGGAAAGACAGTTCAATTAAGTCTGCCAAGAACTCTTTCCCTTGAATCTTCAATGGACAGCCCTTATATACCTTGTTTACTACCACACTGTGGCCTAACGGATTTGTGACTAGGATGTCTTGGTCCCTTTCCTTTACTGGTATTCCCTTTTCTATGGGCAGCTTGATAGAAATATATGAATGAGTAGATCCAAGATCCACTAATGTATGCACAGAAGTATTATAGAGGAGGAACGTACCCTTAATGAAATCTGGAGCATCCTGCTCCTCTTGTGCCCTCATAGCATAGGCTTTGGCTGGTACTCTAACTTTTGCTCTCTCCACAGACTCTGATACAGGTCTTTGTGAAGTACCAGCTGCCTCAGCCATACCCGGCTTTCTACCCCTTAGAGCTAGAGGGGCAGGCTTAACAATTGATACTGGAGTAGATGTAGCAGTTTTGCGTGGACAATTTTGAACTTAGTAGTTTGTAGACCCACACCGTAAACAAGCACCTATCATTCTCCAACATTTTCCCTTATGTCACTTTTGGCAATGTGGGCAAGCAATAGATACTGTTGGGGCTGGTCCCCTGAACCCTGTCCCTGGAGAGCTAGCCTGTAACACCCCTATTTGCATAGCCTGGTATTTATTATTGTTTCGGTGATTGGTATCAGTCCGGATAATTAAAGAGGATTAGAACCACATTTGAGACACCTAGATAAGCCCTGAATACAAATAATTAGTAATTGTCAAATAGTTAAGTATAGAGAAGAAAAACAAAGTATAAAAAGTTAAATGAGCCGGAAGTCACAGTGATGGGTGACCTTCGCGGGAAGTGACTGCGAGGTCAGTCTAAACTCAAATTTTGAATAGGAAAATGTGACGCCGCGGTCCTTATGACTATTGCGAACATAGTGGAAAAGAGAAAATCACGAAAAAGAGTTGTTAAGCAGGTCAAATAATTAGGTCAGGGATCTGGAAGAAAAATCGAATAACTTGCAAACTGGATTGAACTGGCGAGGGGCGGTTTGGTCAATTCACCCCTAGAGCTGACTCCTGACCTAACTGTCCAATAAAATCAGAGAAAAGGAAATTTTAGAATCGGGAATTAAATTGAAGAACTAATGAAAAAATAAATGCAAAAGAAAAAGAAAAAGAAAAAAGTTTATTACATCATTGGATGACATCATCACGATGTCAAAACTAATTTTGATTTTTCCATACAAAATTGACCAAGTCAAAAGCATTTTTTAAAGGCTTAAAAATGCACAAAAAAAAGAAAAAATCAGACCTTCTTCCCTCACCAAGCTGGCTGCCCTTCTTTCTCACCTCTCCACCATTGAAAAACCACTATGGAAGCTTGATTTAAGCTTTTCAAAACCCTTACTTTGGCCATAATTTTCCCAATCCACTAAATTAAACCTTGTTCTAGCACTTTAGTTCAACTATTAAAGAAGAAAAGGAAGGAGGAAAGATAGAGATTGAAGATTGGAAATTCAAAGAAAGAGGTTAGTTATCAATCACTTAGTTTTTCTTTAAAATTCATGCACATATGCTTTAATAAACTTAGAAATTGTATAAAATCAAAAGAAAACAATTGTTGGGGGACCAAAAGAAAATTTCATCCAGCCTTAGTTAGGGTTTGAAATGAATGATTGTGATGTGTTTAATTGGTTGTTGAGGTTGAATGAAGTATGTAAACATTGAATGAGTACTTTGAATGCATTAGATTTGAACTCTATGTAATTAGGGTTTTGAGCATGTGAAAAATTAGAGAAAAAGTTATGAATTGGTCAATTGATATAAATGACCTTATTTGAGTAGAGAAATGGTCAATTGTGACTATTTGTGGTGTGTGTGAATTGTTAGAACCAAGTTTCAATTCGGATTGGTTAAGGTCAATATGCAAACAGCTTGACCTAGGTCCCTTTCAGGGACTAAAATAGGAAATTTACCAACCCAATTAGTGTGAGGTTAATTAGGAATGAAACTGGACACAAAATGGACCATTTTTTATTCAGGAATCATGCCCTAAAAATGACCATAACTTAGTGAACAATTAGGCCAAATCCAGACTAGGGCACACTGATCGGTACAGAAATGACCAAATGAACATTAGTTACGTAAATGACCATAACATGGTCTAGGAAGGTCCAAATGTCACACCCTATGTAATGGTCCGGCCCACTAGTGATATTGTCCGCTCTGAGCTGAAGCCCTCACGGTTTTAAAATGCGTCACTAGGAGTTACGAACCACCAACTTATAAACCCAGCATCTCTCCCATGTTTTGCCGATGTGGGATTTGCCTAGGGTGTTACAATCCACCCCCCTTATGGGATTCAGCATCCTCGCTGAGGTTTGCCCCACCATCGCTCAAGGTTGCACGCGGAGCGGCTCTGATACCACAAATGTAATGGCCTGGCCCACTAGTGATATTGTCCGCTCTGGGCCAAAGCCCTCACGGTTTTAAAATGCGTCACTAGGGGTTACGAACCACCAACTTATAAACCCAGCATCTCTCTCGTGTTTTGCCGATGTGGGATTTGCCTAGGGTGTTACAATCCACCCCCCTTATGGGACTCAGCGTCCTCGCTGAGGTTTGCCCCACCATCGCTCAAGGTTGCACGTGGAGCGGCTCTGATACCAAATTGTAACAGCCCGATCCTTCTCCAATTAGTATTGTCCGCTTTGGCCCATGGGCCTCACGGATTTGTCCCTTGGGAGGTTTCATTCCCAAAAGCGCGCTGACCAGGTGAGGAAGGCTCCCACATATATGGCCCAAATCTTTTCTTCCCGTTTCCGATGTGGGACACGAAGTTTTCACCCGGTGTGTATTGGTTGAACAAGCACGTCCCAACCCCATCCCTGGGTCGTGACAAGCCCACCAGCTTCCACCTGGTGCGTCCTCGCACCACACACCGTACTAGAGGGAGTCCAGCTCTGATAGCACAAATGTAATGGCCCGGCCCACTAGTGATATTGTCCGCTCTGAGCCAAAGCCCTCACGGTTTTAAAACGCGTCACTAGGAGTTACAAACCACCAACTTATAAACCCAACATCTCTCCCGTGTTTTGCCGATGTGGGATTTGCCTAGGGTGTTACACCCTACCCCTCCAGAAGGCATAACATGATCCCGTAGTATACCTAATGAATTACTAACTTCGTCTACTAATAACCCATTAAATACACTACAAGAGATTTTAAAACTTTTCTTACTTCATTTTACAGTGGTGAGCACTATTGACAGGTGCTAAAAATTTTCTTTTACTAAAGTGAAACCAAATGACAATTTAAAGTATTAACAATTTCTGTAAAAATTTTGGCAGAGTGCCATCTGTATTTTGAATAAAACAGTTCTTCAAAAACCTGTAAAAAGTACTTCAAATATATAATTCCTCAATCCTAAACTCCAATAATTTGTTCAACACAATAAATTTCCCAACATTATCAATTCAGTCCAATAATTAATTTTTCAGTGTTTCCAAAAGCTGAGATAAGATAAATATGTCACAATATTTTTACAAGCTAAAATAATTTACAATTTTAGTTTACAACTGCTCAAGACCAAGTACAATATATACATACAGTACACATACATTACAACAAAAACTACACAATATGGTATACTCGATATACCAGGCGAAATCTCAAAATGTAGCACAAGCAGCCTGCTCTGCATTACGTCATCTATCTACTGCGTGACAATGAAAAAGCTATCGCTGAGTAAAATTTACTCAGTGGTGCACAATAACAATTTAAAATGCAGTATGTAAAACTTTTATTGACAATTTACAATCCAAACAATTCACAATTTTTCAAAGCTCATATAACACAAATTTGATCCAACAATTGAATAATACAGTTTTGCCAATCAATAACACAATTTAGGTCATGACAAAAACTTTTCTGAACATGCTATGTTTATATCATGACGAGGCACACTTGCCCCACTAATCGAAATTAATGAGGGAGGTAGCTAGCTAGATAATGAGTACTCATCCACACTCACCTCAGACTGGCAAGTCAAAGAGGGAGGAATATAATCACACTCACTCCATAAATGGAGGAGGAACATAATAATATTGTCATGCCAAGTGTGAATCAAAATAATTCCAAATCACAATATTTAAATATTTCATACAAACCACAAATCATATTTTATTTCAAAATTTTCATTTGCAAAATAGGCACACTATAATTTCCAACTAAAATTCCCAAAGCCAAAATAATCAAATATTATTCATAACTTATTTCTCCAAATAAATTTTCTAGTAAAAACAGTGAATATAAAAAGTATTGTGCACAGACCTATGATATATGCCTCTTGGCCCTGACTCAGTGTTCCTTATGCTTCTCAATATCCTTTTCAACTTAAACACACAATTTAAAGTGTTTCAGTACTCAATGAATTTGTTATAAACAATAAAATCTAATATTTAAAATTTCTTGGTACTATTCCCCTCAATTCATTTCATTAGTTAACCTATAATGTTGACCCTTGATGCACTCTAAGTGAGTCAATTCTAATGTTACCAATATGTCACATTTTATAGCCCTTTAGTGTTGGTATATGTTACTAATTTCATTTCCAAGTGTATTGCATTTTATTGCAATTTACCGGATTTCGGTGTACTATTTTGACGTAGTCGGACGACCTAGTTCCCTTAGTTTTCGGGTTTAAGTCCAAACTACAAACTTATAGGTCTATGTCTTATTGCATGCAGGGCAAAATTTTAGGTCATTCTGAGTTGTGTAGACCAAGATATGGTCAATTTACCAATGCTGGACAGAATGCACTAAAATGATAGGCTTAGGTCATTTTTAGGTCACTTTTGGTTCGGCTAGTTTTGGTACCTGAACTTGTGCAAGCTATTTGGCTTAGTTCTGGCCATTTCTGGGCTTTAGTGTCTTGATAAGAATTTTAGATCTATGTCTAAACTATTCATGGTAAAAATTTCAGGTCATTTGGACATATTTTGAGTAAGTTATGGTCAAAGCACTAACTGCTGCTCAAATGGTTAATTTTCAGGCTTCCAAGTCAATAATCTGGATTTGGTCATTTTTCAAGTCACCTTCTAGGTAGAATTTAAGTAAGCTTCCTTCATGAAAGTTGGCACATTTTGTGCCTAGTTTCACCTCCAATTGGTCTCATACCAATTGAACACACTTAAGGTTCTAAGCCAAAACATACACTGCCCTGCTACACACTCTTCATCACATACCAATTACACATCACTTACCAAGCTAATCCTTTCATGCCAATTCTGGTTTGTACCATACCATTAACATATATAACAACACATTTTGGTCATTTTGGATAGCTTGTAACCATTCTCAATATACACACTATAACTTAGAATTTTCCAAAGTCCATTTACACAATTTAACCACATGAATATACCTCATTTACATATCCAAATCGAAACAATTATATACATACACATGCTGCCACCATATGTCACACCCTACCCCTCTGTAAAGCATAACATGATCCTGTAGTATACCTAATGAATTACCAACTTCGTCTACTGATAACCCATTAAATACTTCTTTTTACAGTAGTATACCCATGAATTACCAACAAGGGATTTTAACACTTTTCTTTCTTCTTTTTACAGTGGTGAGCACTATTTACAGGTGTTAAAAATTTTTTTGAACTGAAGTGAAACAGCTAACATATTTGAATTATTAGTAATTTCTGTAAAAATTTTGGCAGAGTGCCATCTGCATTTTGAATAAAACAGTTCTTCAAAAACTTGTAAAAAGCACATCAAATATATTTCTCAATCTCAAACTCCAATATTTAATCAACATAATATGTTTCTCAACTCAAATCCACAATAATTTTTTAGTGTTTTCAAAGGCTGAGATAAAAGAAATATATTACAAATTTTACAAGCCAAAAAAGTTTACAATTTATTTTACAACTTCAATGTACAATTTTAATTTACAACTGCTCAAAATCAAGAACACTATATACATATAGTGAACATACATTACAATACAAAATACAGAATATGGTATACTCAATATACCCGATGAACTCTCACTAAAGCACTAGCAGCCTAGTGTGCTGCCCTGTCAGTTTATCTACCTACGACAGCAATGAAAAGCTATCGCTGAGCCATTATCTCAGTGGTGCACAACATTAACCAAATACAACTTTAAAACACAAATCATAAGTCATATAAATAGTGGATACTTAAAACATAGTTAAATTCAAAAGACAGTGAATGTCAATAAGAATTTAAACTCCATTTCACAATATCACAATGAATATCAATAAATCACACACAGCTTAAGCATGTTCCAAAGTTCAATTCATCCCAAAAGCCGATGGCTAGTGAGGAATTCAATTCATCCCAAAAGCCGATGGCTAGTGAGGAATTCAATTCATCCCAAAAGCCAATGGCTAATGAGGAATAACATAGCTAGCTAGCAATAATATGAGTACTCATTCTATTCGTCCTCAACAGGCACACACCTCAGCACTTTAGCCAGAGAGGAAATTCAATTCATCCTACTAGACAACCTAACGAGGAATTCAATCAATATACATGACAACTGTGGTTTCAAACCATTTACAATGATTTTTAATCAATAAGTATCCATCAAATATCATTCAAACAATTTTCGCAATTTAAAACAATAATATACAAATAGTCATAATTTATTTCAATTGAAAAATTCAAAAGAAATAACTGTTGTGCACAAACCTCTGAAGTGTAGCCTCTTGGCCCTGACTTAGTGTTTCCTTCCCCTTCCCTGAGTCTTTGCTAATTGAAACACACAATTTGAAGTGTTTCAGTACTCATTTAAACTGTCTTTAAGAATAAGGCTTAATAATTAATTTATTAAATTCTATTATTTCCTTAGTCAACCTAAGATGTTAACCCTCAATGCAGTCTAGGTAAATTAGGTTTTAATGTTACCAATATGTCACATTTGAGCCTTTTTGTATTGGTACATGTTACCAAATTCATTTTCAAGTATATTGCATTTTATTGCAATTTGCTGGATTCTGGTATACTAATTTGACCTAGCCGGATGACCTAGTTCCCTCGATTTTTGGGTTTTGGTCAAAACTACAAACTTGTAGGTCTATGTCTTATTGCACGCGGGGCAAAATTTCAGGTCATATGTAGACCAAGTTATGGTCAATTTACCAATGCTGGACAGAATGTATCAAAATGGTCACTTTAGGTCATTTTTAGGTCACTTTTGGTTCGGCCAGTTTTTGGACCTGAACTTGTGCAACCTATTTGGCTTGGTTATGGCCATTTATGGGCTTTGGTGTCTTCATAAGAATTGTATATATATGTCTAAACTATTCATGGTAAAAATTTTAGGTCAATTGGACCTGTTTTGAGTGAGTTATGGCCAAAATACCAACTGCTGCCCAAATGGTCAATTTTCAGGTTTTCAAAGCACTAATCCGGATTTGGTCATTTTTCAAGTCACCTTCTAAGCAGAATTTTGGTAAGCTTCCTTCATGAAAGTTGGCACTTTTTGTGCCTAATTTCACCTCCAATTAGTCTCATACCAATTGGAGTCACACACTTAAGCTTCTAAGCCAAAACCTACACTGCCCTATTGCACATTATTCACCTTTTACCAATTACACATCCCATGCTTACCAAGTTATTTCCTTCATGTCATTTCTGGTTTGTACCATAATATAAGCACATTTAGCAACTCATTTTTGGTCATTTTGGTAGCTTATAACCATTCTCAATATGCATATTATAGTACAGAATTTTCCAAGTCCAATTACAAAAAATTTAACCACATGACATAGCTCATTTACATGTCCACATTCAAACCTTTATACACATATACATGCTGCCATAACAAGCACCATAATTCAACAATATAATTTCATAAACCAAACCATGAAACAACACATTTTGGTCTACACTTCAAAGTTGCCGATTGTACATCTTCTTCAATTAGTTTCTAAGCTTCCAAAATCAAGTGTACTATCACACATACATTTAGTATACATTATCCAATTTATTCCTACACACATAAACACTTACATCAACACTTTAATCTACCATTTACATGCAAGGATAAACTGCTCTTATTGAAGTCCCATGGCTACCAAAAATGTACCTCTCCCTTAACTCATCAAACTTCAAAAATCCTTGCACAATTCAACTACCCACAACACCCATTCAAAGTTTAATAAAACAATAATAAAAAATACATACTTACCACTTTTGAAATTCTTCAAAACCTCACCAAAACTTAATTTTCTTGCTGCCTATCTACTGCCAAGTTGTGTAGAACAACTTTAGTGAAGAAATCAAGTGGAAAAATGGGCTTACTTCATGTTTGCATGGAGCTTGTAGAATTCAGCCATGGAGGAACTTCTTTGGGAGATTTCGACTGGTTTTGGGAGGTTGAAGAAGGTGAGTTATTTCTGCTATCCTATAATGTTTAATGGTCCACTTAATGGGGTTAGTGGAGCACTAAGTAAAGATTTAATGTTTATTTATTCTAAAGTTTCCATATTCCCACATTTAACTCCTATCTTTTGCTATTTAATTTATGTACCACCAATTTAATTTTTTATGATATTTTCCAAGTGTAATATCATTTATTTTTAATGGACATTTAGGTCAAAAGACAACTCAGGGTGTCAAATGACCACGATGCCCCTGTTCGGGTTGCATTCCCGATTTTTCGGTAACACCGAATTTTGTCGTTTTCTCGATTTCTCGTTTTTCTTTGTACTAATTAATTAATTTTTCTTTGATATTTCTAATGATATTTATGCTTCAATAGACATTTATTTAAGTTCTAAAAATATTTTCCAGGGTTCCTCGCGGTCAAGGGCTAGTCAATGGTTCACGCTGCAACTTCCCGGTGCGGTCACCCATCGCTAGGGTTCTTGGCTCGTTTAACTTGATTATATTTCATTGCTATTATTTTTTCTTTGTTTTTCTTGTATTTTCTTTTCTTGTATTTCGTTATTTTATGTCTCCTCATCCATATCTAAGTGTAGTTCTAGGCATCCTAGCTGTCTGGATAACACTGGTCACCAGAACAGCAAAACGCACTACCGAACATAGGGGTGTTGCACCATAAGCAACATAATTCAACAATATTTCATGAACTTAAACACTTCAATATTCTTCATGAGGCTGCCATAAGTTTACACATACCCATCAACTTCCATTTTCACTTTTCAAGCTTACAAATCAAACTTTACACATGGAATTCAACTCCAATACAATTAAACATTTAAATCATCATCCAAACAACCATTTACATGCAAGGACAAGCTGTTCATGGTGAGGTTTCATGGCTGCCAAAATGGCTCAACTCTAATAATTCATCAAACATCAAAAATTCTTCTATAAATCAACTCCCTACAACATCCACTCAAAGTTTAATGAAACAAGAATGGAAAATACTCACTTACCACTTTTGAAGCTTGATCAAAACTTTATTAAACTTCTTAAAATTGCTATCTAACTCTTCCTTGGGATGTGGGGAGCAAGGTTAGTGAAGCAAGCTTTGGGTTTTAAGTTGAAAATGGTGAAGATTGTGGAGCTTTTGAAGGTTTCGGCTATGGAGGAATTTGGGACCTCAATTTGGCATGGAGAAGATGAAGCAGAAACTGAATTGATTAGTGGACATACACATGTCCCTTAATGAGTTTAAATACCCCTTGGTGCTCCATTATAGTTTAATTAAACAATATTATATGTTAAAGTTTTAATTATTCAAATTATAGCCCATTTCTTGCACTATTTGTAACATCCTCACTTTAGCTAGTCCGTACAGTTTACTGTTCCGGTGACCAGTGTCGGCCCGGACAGCTAGAACGTCTAGAAAAATATTTAAACTAAAGTGAGGAACCATAATTAACTAAAATATTAATGAGAAAAATTTAGGAAAAATTTTAGAAATAAAATACAACCAAGTTAAATGAGCCGGTGCCCTAGCGATGGGTAACCCAGTGAGAAGTTGCTGTTCTCGCAACTAGGAGCTCTAGACCTAGGAAAAAAATTATAAAATAATTTCTGGGACTCCAGAGAAGGTTATTGAGGTTCTTATGGCATTAGAATGCCAAGAAAATACTTAGAAAAAATTTTCAATCGGTAGAGACAATTTTGGCCCGTTAAGCCAAACGGAGGGCATTTTGGTCATTTCGCCTTCAGAGGTGATTTTTGGCCGACTTGTCCAGTTAAGTAAATAATTATTATGACATAAAATGTGAATAAATATTACTAAAAATTGAATTGAAAATGATTAAAAAAGAAAAGAAAAAAATGAATTAAATGGGAATTTATGACATCACATGATGTCATTAGTGTGCCTTCACCCAACCCAATGTTGACACATGGCATAACTATATTTAAAAGAGACAAATGGGCTGAAAAATGAGAGAAAAACCAGATTTCTCATTTCTTCTTTCTTCCTTGCCGTAAACCATTCCTTCCCTAACCTCCATGGATAAGCTTTTTCAAGCTTGATTTTCCCTAGCTTCCACACCATAAAAGCCCTAGTTGTCTTCACAAAAAATTCACCCCACACCTTGAGGAAGCTTTGGGAAGCAAAATTTTGAAGAAAAATTAAAGTTTTGGTTGGCTTGGATTTGAGCTAAAAAAGGTTAGTGACTTAAACTTATGTTTCTCTTCAAATTTATGTTGAGTAAGTATAAATGAGTGTAAATTACAAAGAAAAATTGTTGAATACCTGTCACACCCTACCCCTCTGTAAGGCATAACATGATCCCGTAGTATACCTAATGAATTACCAACTCCGTCTACTGATAACCCATTAAATACACTACAAGGGATTTTAAAAACTTTTCTTACTTCTTTTACAGTGGTGAGCACTATTTACAGGTGTTAAAAACTTTTGTGAACTGAAGTGAAACAGCTAACTCATTTTGATTATTTGGAATTTCTGTAAAAATTTTGGCAGAGTGCCATCTGTATTTTGGATAAAATAGTTCTTCAGAAAACCTGTAAAAAAAACACTTCAATAATTTCCAAATCTCAACTTCAACATTTTTCTCAACTCAACACATTTCTCAACTCAAATCCACAGTGATTTTTCAAAGACTGAGATAAAAGAAATATAATACAATTTGTACAAGCCAAAATAACTCATAATTATTTTACAGCTTCAATATACAATTTTTATTTACAACTGCTCAAAACCAACAACAATATGTACATACAGTGAACATACATTACATTACAAAATACAAAATATTGGTATACTCATTATACCCGGTAGTCTCCCGCTGGAGGTACTAGCAGTCTAGTATGCTGCACTGTCTGTCTGTCTACCTGCGACAGTAATAAAAAGCTTTTTGACATTTACTGTCTTTTGAATTTAACTATGTTTCGATTACTGAGATTTAATGTGATATTGTGTTAAATTCTTTATGACATTTATTGTCTTGAATTTAATTATGGTTTTACGTATCCATCATTTATTTGAATTATGAATTGCGATTTAAACTTGTATTTGGTTAATGTTGTGCACCACTGAGACATTGTCTCAGCGATAGCTTTTTATTGCTGTCGCAGGTAGAGAGACAGACAGGGCAGCAGACTAGGCTGCTAGTACCGTCAGCGAGAGATTTTCGAGTATAATGAGTATACCAGTATTTTGCATTTTGTACTGTATTGTATGACACTGTATGTACATTTTGTTTTTGGTTTTGAGCAGTTGTAAATTCAAATTGTACCTTGAAGTTGTAAATTAATTATGAGTTATTTGACTTGTAAAAATTGTATTATATTTCCTTATCTCAGACTTGAAAATTTTCTATGGAATTGAGTTGATAAATTGTTGTGTTGAGAAATGTATTGGAGTTGAGATTTGGAAAATTTTTAAAGTGCTTTTTACAGGTTTTCTGAAGAGTTTTGTCCAAAATACAGATGGCACTTTGCCAAAATTTTTACAGGAATTCCAAATAAACGAAATGAGTTAGTTGTTTCACTTCAGTTCACCAAAGATTTTAATACACGTAAATAGTGCTCACCACTGTAAAAGAAGTAAGAAAAGTTTTAAAATCCCTTGTAGTGTATTTAATGGGTTATCGATGAAGCGGAGTTGGTAATTCATTAGGTATACTGCGGGATCATGTTATGCCTTACAGAGGGGTAGGGTGTGACATGTTTTGGTGGTATCAGAGCAAAGTTTTTAAATTCTGTTTTCACCTGTTACTTGAATATTCTTTCTTTATAGTACAACTGCTCAATATCATTGTTTGATACATACAGTACATTACATTATAAAAATGCACTAACGAGAGGAAATCTCCTTGTGTGATTTGTTCAGGAGAGCTAAAATCCTCGAATTGACTATGGAAGAGGGTGATCGTTCAGTCGATCAATCTATTGAGGCTGAGGTGCAAGGGGATGCCCCAGGCCTACATAATGTTAGTGGTTCAGCAGCACCAGCTCCTGCAGTACCGCAGTTTCCTGCTCAGTTCGCTCAGCAGATGGCTGTAATGTTCCAACAAATGGCTGGTAATGCACCTACTCAAGTCCCAATACAGACACCAGTGGTACAACCACAGTCTCCTACGAGGCAGTATGACAAATTGATGAAGTATGGGGCTACAGAGTTTAAGGGGACAGTAGATCCTCTAGAAGCTGAGCAATGGTTAGAGAGGATGGATAGGGTATTCAAGAAACTGCATTGCACAGAGGAGCTCAGATTCGAATACTCAGTATCTCTATTACAGGGGGATGCTTATGACTGGTGGAAAACCATTCCCCACAGTCTGGTAGAACCAGCAGTGCTAACCTGGAATGATTTCCTCAGGGAATTCAGACAGAAATATGTCCCTGATGCTTATGTAGACCAGAAACTGCAAGAATTCCTAAGTCTGAAACAGGGGGGCAGATCAGTGGCTGAGTATGAAAGAGAATTTTCCCGCCTTAGCCATTATGCAGTAAGTCTACTTGCTACCAGCAGGGAGAGATGCAAGAGGTTTGAAACTGGCTTGAAGCCCAGTATCAGAGTACAAGTAATCGGCTTCAAACACACTAACTTCTCTGAACTTATTTCTCAAGCTCTAGAGTTGGAAAGAATTGAGTTTGAGACTGCTCCTGAGAAAAAGAGATCAGAGAAGACAGAGAAAGAGGAAAAACAAGAGAACGAGTTCGGTGGTCCCTCTTGGAAAGAGGAAGAACTATGAGGGACACGGCAGAGGTGGTAAGAAGTGCGGTAGGGAAGACATTCGGAATGAAACCTCCTCTATCACGGTCGACACGATCTGGAGATTCCTACCATTCCCGCCAATGTGAAAATTGTGGAAGATATCATGGTGGGATATGCTATAAGGCTATTGGAGCTGTTATAGCGTGGAGGCACAGGACACTTTGCCAAGGATCGCACGATGAGTCGTAGAGTTGGACCACCTCCTACTACTGCAGAAGGGTCAGTCCAGAGCCCTGTCACCAGAAGTTCACAACCACCTAGCAGAGGTAGAGGCAGGGGTAGAGGTAGCCCAGCAGGCAGCCAAGGCACAGTGAAACAATCGGAGCAAGACAGTGCTCCAATCAGAATGTATGCAATGAGACAGAGGGAAGAGGCCGAGACATCTGATGTTGTGGCTGGTACCTTCTCAACTTTTAACCAAGATGTGTTTGTGTTATTTGATCCGGGTTCTACCCATTCTTATGTGTGTGCTAGCATCATTGATTGCATTGCGGTTCCATGTACAAAAATGGACTTTGAGGTGCTAGTAACAAGTCTGCTAGGACAGGAGGTCAGGGAAATAAATTTTGATGCATTAGTGATTAGTCCTTTAGGATAAGGATTGTGATAATAAGTGAAATTAGTTTTGGAAGAGTTTATCAGCGAAAAGTATTTCCTGACACACTATAAATTATAAAGCTAATTGGCGATCCTACTTAATGTAAGGCAAGAGGACGTAAAAGTAAGTTACAGAAATAGAATTGCTCTAGATGAAGGCAAAGATGTTACTATTAGTAATTGTTAATGGATATTGTAATCAGAATAAGTTCGGATATCAGTGAATTCGAAAAGGACAAAGGATAGGAAAGTTTGATCTATTGGGATGTATTGTAGTAACTATGCAATGTTCTTGATTGTTTATACTGTAAACTGCGGATTACAAAACTAACTTGAGATTATTGTGTAGAGCTACGTACTATCTGATAGTACACCTAGATGAGGATAGTTGCCAATGGCATCTGTTTTTGTATAGTTATGCCAGGACATAATTTAATTGTTAGAAATAAGTTTTAAAATCCTAATTAGGATCTAAAACTCAAAAGTTAGAATATCGAAAGGTTATAGTTAGGTACAAAAGAAAGTAAGTTATAAAATATTGTGAGATAAAAAGAGTTATGGAAGTAGAGATTTGAGCAGTTGATTCATATATAACAAAGAAATATTACTAATGTGAGGAAGGCGATGGACGGAATGGTCGAGGACCAATGACTGATGAATGATTCTAACATGACCTCAAGGGTCATTCAAGAAGGAACATGAATCGAAAAATTAGACAGGACAATAGTAAGAGAAGATTAGTGTTATACAAACAAATTAAATGTTGTATTAGATTGTTAAAAGTCTTATTCAAATTTGAGGAAAAGAAGACTATACGATCATATAGAAAGGAGAAAATAAACGTATGACTATCGTAAGATGGCTATTGGGTAAAATTTCGTGGACGAAATTATTTTAAGGGGGGGAGAATTGTAACACCCCTAAGTTCGTAGTGCGTTCTCTTTGCTCGGTGACGATCTTTGTCCGGACAGCTAGGATGCCTAGAACCGTACTTCGATATGAGTGAGGAGACATAAAATAATGAAATACAAGAAAAGAAAATACAAGAAAAACAAAGGAAAAATAATAGCAAAGAAATGTAACCAACTTAAGCGAGCCGAAAAACCTAGCGATGGGTGACCGCACCGGGAAGTCACGGCGTGGACCGTTGACTAGTCCTGGACTGCGGGAAACCCTGGAAAATATTTTTAGGACTCCAATAAATATTTATTGAAGTATAAATATCATTAGAAATATCAAAGAAAAATTAAATAATTAGTACAAAGTAAATTGAGAAATCAAAACAGACAAAACTCTGTTATCAGAAAAATCGGGAATGCAACCCGAACAGGGGCATTATGGTCATTTGACATCCCAAATTGTCTTTTGACCTAAATGTCCATTAAAAATAAATAATATTACACTTAGAAAATAAAATGAAAAATTAGTTTAGTGGTACCTAATACAAATAGCTAAAATCATGGGTTAATGTGGAATAAATGAACAATTGGCTTATTATATGATTATTTGGAGTTAGTGGACCATTAAAGGATTAATTAAACACATAGTGGGGCAGGTGTACATCCATTATCCAAGGCAGAAACTTCATCTTCTCCATTGTACCAAAGTTGCCGTGAATGAAGGGAGAGGAAACTCCATGGACATTTTCATGCAAGCTTGATCCATCCTTCCATTTCAACTCCAAACACTTGAGTTCCTTCATTAAAGTTTGTCTACTCATCACAAGGAAGAGTTTGATACCAAATTTGAGAGGTTTAAGCAAGGTTTAATAAGCTCCAACCATAAGGTAATTTAGTGTTTTTGAAGATAGCTTTGTTAAGTTTTGTGTGCATGTTATGGGTGTTGGTTTTGTGAAGGAAAATTTTGAGTTTGAAGAGTTATTGTTGTGTTCATTTTGGACAGCCATGGAGTCATGTATTTGATGAGATATTTGTGCATATATTTGATGAGAAATGGTGTTGATCATGATGATTTAATAACCTAGTGAATTACTTCATATTTATATGGTGATTTTTGGCACTTGGATGAGAATTGATGAATTATAGGGCAATTTGGTGTTGAAGAAGATTTCAGCAGCTTGGGGACACTTGAATAAATGTATATATTCATGAAGGTGTTGGCAGAATATTGACATGGAAGTTTGATGGATATGTATATAGATTGATTGTGTAAAGTATATGCAAAAATTTGTAATGGTTAGGTGTGTATGTGATTGTACTTAGAACTTGTAAATTGAGTGTTAATTGGTGTATTGAGGATAATTGTAATCTGCCCAAAATGATGTTAATGTAAAGGGGAATGTGTTTTGGTAATGTACCAAAACAGATTTGGTAGGGAAGTAAACATATTGCAAGGTAAATGTGTGTAATTGATGTGTGTTAAGCAAAGTAACCAAGGGCAGTGTACATTTTAGCCAATAAGTTTAAATGTGTAACCTCAATTGGTATGAGACCAATTGGAGGTGGAACTAGGCACAAAATGTGCCAACTTTCATTGAGAAAACATACCAAAATTCTGCTTGCAAGGTGACCTAAGAAAATGACCAATTCGGATTAGGTGCAATTAGGACCTGAAAAATGACCAATTGGGCAGCAGTGAGTGTTTAGGCTATAACTCACTCAAAAACAGGTCCAATTGACCTGAACTTTTAACCATGAATAGTTAAGACCCATACCTACAAGTCTTATGAAGACACCAAAACCCAGAAATGACCATAAGCAAGTCAAACAACTTGCACAAGTTCGGGTCCAAAAACTGGCCGAACCAAAGTTGACCAAATTGACCTAAAATTGACCTAATTTGATACCATTTGACCAGCAATAGTATAATGACCATAACTTGGTCTACTTAACTCGGATTGACCTAAAATTTTGCACCGCGGTCCATAAGACATAGATCTACAAGTTTTTAGTTTTGACCGAAACTCGAAAACCGAGGGAACTAGGCCGTCCGGCTAGGTCAAACTAGTATCCCGGAATCCAGCAGTTTGCAATAAAATGCAAGGAAACGCAGTATACATAGAAACGAGTTTGGTAAAACGTACCAACCCTAAAATACTATGGAATATGACATATTAATAACACTAAGACCTAATTTACCTAGAACACGTCGAGGGTCGGTATATTAGGTGATTAAGCAAATAAAGGTATTCAGTGAATTGTTTATCGAACATTATCGTTAGAGGCAAATTAATTTAGCACTGAAACACTTCAAATTGTGTTTCTCGATTAACAAGGACTCGTGAAGGGAAGGAAACACTGAGTCCAGACCAGGGAGACAGTCATCAGAGGTTTGTGCACAACAACTATTTCTTTTGAATTTTTCAATTGAAATAAATATTGACTATTTGTACATTATTGTTTTAAATTGTGGAAATGTGTTTGAATGGATATTTATTGCTTGAAAAGCATTGTAAATGATTTGAAACTGTGAGAAATTGTTTGAATGATATTGATGGATACTCATTGCTTAAAAAAGCATTGTAAATGGTTTGAAATTGTGGAAAAATTGGTTTAGTGTGATTTGTGAAAATTGAAGTTAATTATGAATTGTGTTGCCATTTTGTGAATGAAATTATGACTTGGGAAATTTATTGGATTCTCACGAATCATTTGAATAAAATGTTTGGAATTGGTTTTGTGTTCACACTTAGCATGACAGTATCATATCATTCCTTCTCCATTTATGGAGTTGTGATCGTTTATTTCCTTCTCCAATTATGGAGTCGTGATTGTTTATTTTTCACTCTCTGGTTTACTAGTTGAGGTGATCGGATGAGTACTCATTATATAGCTAGCTCCCTTCCTCATTGATTTCGATTAGTGGGGTTGTGATTGCTTTGTCGTGGTGTACAACGCGGCATTGATCGGAAATTTGTGTCATGGCTTAAGTTGTGAATGAATTGGCAACACTGTATTCTTAAATTATTTGACTAAATTGTGTTATTATGCGATTTGATAATGTCGCAATGGGATTTTGCAGTCGCCTGGACGATCACTCACCGAAGTGGGAAAAAGTGAGAAGTCGCCACCTTAGTTTTGAGGGAAACTAAAGAAAACCATTTGAGAAGTTAAATTAAAAATGAAACCACTTCAAAACAGAGATTCTAAGTTCGGGGTCCGTAAACGGGTGGGGAAGGTGTTAGGCACCCCACCTCGTCCCTTAATAAGGGTAAGTAGATTTAGTGCATTCTTTATAAATTAGTTAGGAGGGCTTGGACGGCAATGTTAATCCTTTTAGTAAAAGGAATATTTGATTTTTCACTAAATTTGGATCACCCAGATACATAAGTAAATGAGACAACCTTAGTGAACGGGTGTGAGAATCGGATAAGAACTCTCCTCCGATCTCTTTTAAGTTGTTTATTAAAATTTTGAGGGGAGACCGGATAAGAACCCTCCTCCGATCTCTTTTAGAGTTATTTATTAATGTTTTGAGTTGAGACCGGATAAGAACTCTCCTCTGATCCCTATTTAATGTTTATTAAAATTTGAAGGGAGACCGGATAAGAACCCTCCTCCGATCTCTTTTAGAGTTATTTATTAATGTTTTGAGTTGAGACCGGATAAGAACTCTCCTCCGATCCCTATTTAATGTTTATTAAAATTTTGAAGGGAGACCGGATAAGAATCCTCCTCCGATCTCCTTTAAGAGTTGATTTAAAACTTTTAGGCAAGGATAGGATAAGGACTCTTCCGACCTCTTCTATTTTGACGGACCGGACAAAGACTTTTCCGACCTTTAAAAATTTAACCACGACTACGGGTCCTAAGAACCTAAAACTAAGAATTACGGCATTCAAAAATCTTTGGGGATAAGGTTTCTGGATACCACGTGGCTGAGCGGGAACACTAGACTTGATTCAACGACCTTTTCATGTAGTCATTTTACCAATATCTATTAACATCCGATCTATTACATTATGTTTACTTTGGTTCTATTTAGCTTTATGACATCTTGCGAATTCTTTATTTACGTCGACCTAATAGTTTGGCTATCTTCACGACGTGTTATTCATGTTCTCTCTTAAAAGAGATCCTAAGTTGCGATTACCTACGTTTACCCAACCACTTACATACTACTAGGAGTTAGAAAACTTGCTTTCAAAAAAGATGAAGATTAATAAAATGAACTGATCACTAAATAGATGATTTGAGAGTGTCATTCTTTGGGGATCGTTTGTGCAAGCGTAGAAAGTCACGGATGTGAGAAGAACAAAGAAAATGCAGAAAGTAAATGTAGACACTCGATAAAGCGATGATATGAGCTCTTACGGTAACATTCTTTGGGGATCGTTTGTGCAAAAGTAGAAAGTCACGGATGTGAGAAGAACAAAGAAAATCTGAGAAAGTAAATGTAAGCATTTAATAAAGCGATAGTATGAGCTCTTACAGTGAGGAGCCAAAGCTACTAAAATAACTATGGGGTGCCAAATAGTGATAAGGCAAGGATTGATTGGCACGAGGGTGGTGTTCCTCGTGAGCTGGAGGGTGATTAGCTAAAATGCGATCGGATCAAGATGAAAAGAACCGAATAGAATGAAGTTGAGCTTGGGCAGAAATGATAAAAGGCAGAAAGTGAGAGTGTGACGGATAATGAACAAACTAGAAATGTAGAGTTCCGATTGAGAATCCTTTCAAGAAAAACACTTGAAAACTTGTTTCAAAAGTCTTTTTGATTGACACTTCTAAATAGTGAGTAGTAAACTAAATGAAATTTGAGTTTCTCTGCTATAATAATACCTCTTGTCTATTTTTCTTGCCGTCCGTCCCTTGAGCAGTTTTTATGCCGGTATTTATAGGAATCGGGTGCTCTTCGTGAAGGGTCGATTTATTTGAGGAGATGGAGGGTCGAGATCTCGAAGGACATGATCGGAGGTTCGGAATTAAAGAGAATCAAAATGAATGGTTGAGATCACTCTTCATAATATTTGTCCTTTTGTTCTTTCCATCAGCGGTCCCAAATTTCCTTGTCGGAACGATCAGAGGGCTAAGAGTGAAAGAGCATTGGTATTGTCGTCTTCTCTCTTGATCTAAGGGTTCGGGTTTGTCCTTACAAGTGGGATCAATGGTGGAGATTGGGATGTCTGGGCTGTCATGACATACCTGGCACTGTCGGCATGCGGCGATTCTTTGGCGTGCGGTGGAGATCTCGTGCTGCGCCTTAACTACCTCGGCTTCACGATTACGGCGGTTATTGGAATTTGTCTTATTCTTTTTGCCTACCGATCCCTCCTCTTTCTTATCTCTTTCACATGTTCTTTCCGACCTTTCGTGCTGGTCTCCCACCTTCCGATCTACTATTCCGATCTTTTCCCTTCTTCAGGTCCGGTCTTGGTCAAAGTATTAATTGTCCCTCGATTCCCGAAGCGTTCGCTTCGTTTTCTGCTCAGCAATAAATGCTCATTTTCCCCTATATATACTCCTGTCAACAGAGACATTTCTTTCATCTGATTTTCCTCTCTTCCTTTCTTACTTTCCCTGTTCTAGCTGCTCCGGTGGAAGTTCTGGCTATAACTGTGGCTTTGATCTTTTTCCGATGGACTTCTTTACTCACCGACTGAAAATTCACGATCCCGGTGATCGAATGACCTTAACTGACGATGGTGAGAGGACTGGATTTGACCGATCTGTATTGCGGACCTCGGTTGTACCGATCTCGAATCGCTCAACTGAGTTCATTCGGCTTCTCATCGCATTGGGTGTTCCGACAGCGTCTTTCCTCCACATTGGGTGTTCCGACAGCAGGTCGGTTTCAAGTGGTAACATCGGTGACGATGTCTCTCATCTTCATGGGAGTCATAGTCACCCCATCTGAGCTGTACATCTATCCGATGTCAATAGCCGGTCTCCTGATCGAACACCTCTTTTGATTCAGCCACGAGACTAGGCTTTGACATAGGTCCTTTAGATAGGATGTTCCACTGGTCTCTAGAGATCGCCCAAATGATGTAATCCTAAAATGTAATCAGATCTTTAGAGATCGCCCAAATAATGTAGTTAGACCTTTATTGTAATCCGATCCCTAGAGATCGCCCAAATGAGGTAGTTAGACCTTTATTGTAATCCGATCCCTAGAGATCGCCCAAATGATGCAATCCGAACTTTTGGAAATAAAAAATCTTGTTCCTCCAATTATTGCCTTATTTGATTATTTGCTGATCTCTGATATATTTGTCCAATTTGGATTCTAACAAAACGACTCTTAACTGATCTTTTATTCAAAATATTCAACTCATTATGCCGACCTCTACTTAACCGATCTCCTTGGGATGTTCGAGAGACGTGTCAGAACAGCTGGCGGCTCACGTTAACCGATGGACTGCATGGAACTTCGTGAGCATTTAATGCTCGGACTAGTATAAATCGGGGTAAGGGGCTAGCCAGTTCTCTTATTCTGTTTTCAGCTTCTTTGCTTTCAACTTCAAAGTTCTCTCATTTTCCCCAGTTCTTCCGACGCCGATCAGACTTCGGTAAGGGCTTTGATCTTCTTTTTAGTTTAAGTTCTTTGTTTCTTTTGAAAATGAGCGGTGCCGAAGGTCGAGAGAAGCGTGAGCCCTCCTTCCATTCAGTTCTCATGGTCTTCCGATGAAGAAGAGGCAGTCGGGCCAAGCGTTCAACAAGAACCTCCCAGGGCCTCCGCTCCAACTCGGGGGCGGGTCATGCCATCGAGGCTCGCACCTTCTTCAAGGAGAGAGACCCTTCCTATAGACGAGCTTCCGTCGGTTCTTCGAGAATCCGATCTGCAATCGTTTGTTCAAGAATACAATATTTGTCCTGATTCATATGAGCTGATCAAGTGCCATGGCGATCTTCGTGTCGATCACTCTTTTGAAGAGAATGACATGGTTATGGTGTACGAGGAGCGATTAAAGGCGGTCTGAGGTTCCCTCTAGCGATTTCTATAAGGAGGTCCTAAAACTTCACGAGCATCCATTGTTCAAATTCACCCCAACTCGTGGCGGATCTTGGTAGCTTTAGAGGTCTATGCCGAGCTAAGGGAATCGGACCTACGGCTAAGGTGTTCGCCGAGCTGCCTGGACTAACTCGCGAAAGGATGGCGAACACTGGTTCTTTCAGTGAAGCCTCATTGCGGACTCTTTTCCGATCTGCCCTCATCCCTTAAGAATTGGAAGAACCAGGTTCTTCATTAGGAGTAAAGATCAGTTTGCTTTGAGGACTTTCCTCGTAGCTAGTGGTACCAGGGCCCCTGCAGAAGCACATTACCTGAGTCAAGAGGAAAGCTTAATAGTGGTGGAGTGAAAAGTCGGCCGCCACTCTAAAATATTCTTGTCCAAATCACGGTGTTGTGGGCTGCACCATTGGACCATGCAGCGATCACCGGCCAAGATCGCGAACTTAGCTCTCGACCTCGGCATTGGTATTTTCTATATCTCGTTCGGGACCTTAGCGATCTCACTAACCTTTTCTTTGTGCGGTATGGCGGGTGGTGAGGGTTCTAGGAAGCGGAAGAAGGAAAGAGAGATCTCCGGAAGATAAAGGAGATGAAGCGTTGAGCGACTTCAAACACCGATCACGAACACAGGGAGATACAAAGAGACCCACCTCAACCTTGGTCCGCCGACCACTGAAAGTATCGAGATCTCCTCCTAGATCGGAAGAAGCGGCCCCGCCTCTCTCGATTATTCCAAGCACGGAAAGGGAGCCTTCTCAATCTTCTGGGAGGACCTCTTCTCGTGGCACTCAGATACTGATCGACTCCTTGAAGGATAACCGGACTGTTAGGGAGAACCCCGATTTTGCCAAAGTCCTGGGGTCTACCATCTTCTTCGGGAGGATCGGGACGGCTATCCGAATGGTCTCGATGATATCTTGACTCGCTCCATGAGCGTGAATGTGGAGTGTCTGGTGAACCAGACCATGGTTCGGGAAAAGATTCAGCGTCTGGGTAAGGAGGTCGGGAAGAAAAATTAGGAATTGGCTTCCCTCCGATCCCAACTCTCATCCGCTCGGGATTATATATCTCAAGTCGAGGGACGGGCGAAGTACCATGAAGACAAGCTGGCCGAAAAGTCTCGTGACTGGTGAAAGAGAACGGGCTCTCGAGAGAAGTCAGGCACTTGTGCCAACGAAGCGCTCAGTCGCTCAACTTATAGAGGAGCTTAACGCGAAGGATAAGGAGCTTACAAAGAAAGACAAAGAGCTTAAGGAAAAGATGAAGAGATGGTGTCGGGAATGGCGGAGCCTATGTGAATGCTCATAAGGATCTCTTGGCCGAACTCCAAAGCGCTACCAGAAGAGGACTTCTCCTGGATGGATGACCTGGCTCCCGAGGGCGACGGCGAAGATAGTGAGGAGGAAGCCGAAGGTGAGGGAGAGAGGGAGAGTGATCCAAATGTAGATCAGTGGGGTGATCCCCGTAGAATAACTGTCTGATTATGACATGAAATGGAATGCCTCTTTGTTCAATGAATGATTGTGATCGGAAAATTTTAAACCATTGTTTATGCGAGTATTTGATTGTATGAGCACAAAGAAACAAAAACTAAATGTGATTATTAATCTAAGTATGAGAGATCGGAAAGCACTTTAAGCATGAGATCGGTAGGGAAGAAATGCTGAATGGAACTTGATTAAAATTGAAAATTTAACTTGAAGACTTAAGATCGGAACCCTCGTTAAACCGACCAAAACCTTAGCTCTTAATCTTAGAAAAGGAGATCGGCACTAAAGCGGTAGGAAAAGATCTAGTGCAGTTCATTTTATTTATCAACGAGATCGGAATATACTTGTGGTCAGGAAATTCGACAACGGGTTTGAGAGGTCGGTAAATGATTTGAGAGATCGTGAGGCTTTAATGAATGTGAGGACTTAGCATTGATTCAATTCTTTGTGAGGAGAGATCGGAAATGTGACCGCCTATCAAAGAGGATCGGAAGCGTGATTATTTGTTCAAAGAAGAATTTTTATTGATTCTAGGGTCGGCCAAAATATGGTGTCGGCAGTGCCCCTCTTTACATAATTTCTATTAAAGGAAAAATTTCCGTCAGGAATTATGTAAAGATTCGACTCATATTTTGGGCGATTAGGTGTTTGAAGTTAAGGAACTAAAGCACACCTAAGTTAATGACCTAGAAATAGGCATGAAGTTAGACCCAAATTAACTTGGATCAAAGAATCGGGAATAAAAATTAAAATCAACTTAGATCAAGGATCCAGAGGTTGATAACGAAATGTAAATTGCATGAAATCAAAATCAACTTAGATCGAGGAACGAGGTTGATAACGAAATGTAAATTGCATGAAATCAAAATCAACTTAGATCAAGGAACGAGGTTGATAACGAAATGTAAATTGCATGAAATTAAAATCAACTTAGATCAAGGAACCGGAGGTTGATATGAAATGTAAATTGCAGAAATTAAAATCAACTTAGATCAAGGAACCAGAGGTTGATGGTGGAAATGTGAATTGCAAGAAATTAAAATCAACTTAGATCAAGGAACGAGAGGTTGATAGCGAAATGTAAATTGCGGAAATTAAAATCAACTTAGATCAAGGAACCAGAGGTTGATGGTGGAAATGTGAATTGCAAGAAATTAAAATCAACTTAGATCAAGGAACCAGAGGTTGATAGCGAAATGTAAATTGCGGAAATTAAAATCAACTTAGATCAAGGAACCAGAGGTTGATAACAAGAAATTAAAATCAACTTAGATCAAGGAACCGAGGTTGATAGCGAGAAATGTAAATTGCGGAAATTAAAATCAACTTAGATCAAGGAACCGGAGGTTGATAGCGGAAATTAAAATCAACTTAGATCAAGGAACGAGGTTGATAGCGAAATGTAAATTGCGGAAATTAAAATCAACTTAGATCAAGGAACCGGAGGTTGATAGCGAAATGTAAATTGCGAAATTAAAATCAACTTAGATCAAGGAACCAGAGGTTGATGGTGGAAATGTGAATTGCAAGAAATTAAAATCAACTTAGATCAAGGAACCGAGGTTGATAGCGAAATGTAAATTGCGGAAATTAAAATCAACTTAGATCAAGGAACGAGAGGTTGATAACGAAAGTGCGGAAATTAAAATCAACTTAGATCAAGGAACGAGGTTGATGGTGGAAATGTAAATTGCAAGAAATTAAAATCAACTTAGATCAAGGAACCAGAGGTTGATAGCGAAATGTAAATGCGGGAAATTAAAATCAACTTAGATCAAGGAACGAGAGGTTGATGGTGGAAATGTGAATTGCAAGAAATTAAAATCAACTTAGATCAAGGAACCAGAGGTTGATAGCGAAATGTAAATTGCGGAAATTAAAATCAACTTAGATCAAGGAACCGGAGGTTGATGGTGGAAATGTGAATTGCAAGAAATTAAAATCAACTTAGATCAAGGAACCATGAGGTTGATAGCGAAATGTAAATTGCAGAAATTAAAATCAACTTAGATCAAGGAACCGAGGTTGATAGCGAAATGTAAATTGCGAAATTAAAATCAAATTAGATAAATGAACCAGAGGTTGATGGTGGAAATGAGAATTTCAAGAAATTAAAATAACCTTAGATCAAGGAACCAGAGGTTGATAGCGAAATTTTTTTTTTTTTTGAGCGGCCATTACTGCAAATCAACTTAATAAAGTACGTGAGGTTATCAATTTTTGAATTCAAATCTTATGGCAAAAATTTAACTAATTAATAGCACATTAAACAAAGATAAATGATAGTATTAAAAGGTGAGTAAATAGGAAAACAAAAGCAGAAGGAATAAAGTATGACTTTATTATGGCTTCAAGAGAAACATGGATAGACTTTGAAAGGGAAGGTACAAGGATAGATTTCACATAATCCTTATAGTTGGTTTCGAAGTCTTTTAGCGCCATTATTTGAGTTCTCTGAAGCCTCTGTCATGTGGTCTCCATCCTTGGTTTCATACCCCTTTCTTATTTCTCGTTTTGGTTCTTGGGATGCCCTTTGGGTTTCACCCCAAGTTTTTTTTCTTTTCTTTTTTTTTTTTTTTTTTTGGGCGCCCTTTCAGGTTTTCATCCTTCACTCGTTTATGCATAATACCTCTTGTGATGTCGGCATTCACAGTCTCTGAAACTCTTCGCCGTCCATTTGGGTCAAGATCAAGGCTCCTCCGGAAAATGCCCTTTTAACCACATAGGGTCCCTCGTATGTTGGTGACCATTTGCCCCGTGGATCGTTTTGGTTCGACAGCACTTTCTTCAGAACTAAATCCCCGGGTTGGAATTCGCGTGGGCGAACGCTTTTATCAAATGCCCTAGCCATTCTCCTCTGATATAATTGCCCATGACATGCTGCTGCTAACCTTTTCTCATCAAGCAAGTTTAAGCCAGTCCAACCTTGGTGAATCCATTCGACTCATCAATTCGACTCCTTGAGATTCTTAGGAAGGATTTCAACTTCAATGGGCATCTGCCTCCATACCATAGACCGGTAGTATGGAGTTGCCGGTTGAAGTCCTCACGGAAGTCGGTATGCGTGAAGAGCGTGAGGAGCATATCATGCCAATCCCTATATGTGACCGTCATTTTCGGATTATCCTCTTTAAATTTTTGTTTGCGACTTCCTTTGCTCCATTCATACAGGGGCGATGCGGGAGGAATTGAGATGCCGGATTTTGTACCGATCACATAATTCCTGAATCTTCGGACCATTCAAGTTCTTGGCATTATCAGTGATAATTTCATTCGGGAGACCATGCCGGTAGATGATGTTGCTTTTGAAGAATTTAAGGAACGTGTTCTGCGTGATGTGAGCATACGGCGTTGCTTGACCCATTTGGAGAAATAGTCGATGGCCACTAGGATGAATCTGTGCCCATTGGATGCCTTAGGATTGATAGGACCGATCACATCGATGCCCCACATTGCGAAGGCCATGGTGAGGCGAGGTTGAGCAGTTTATGAGGTGGGGCGTTTATCGGATCGGCATAGATCGACACTTATGGCACTTAGGAAATACTCGATGCTATCCCTCTCCATTGTGGTCCAAAAATACCCACGTCGCATGATTTGCTTAGCCATCATGTGTCCATTGGCATGGTCGCACAATTTCCCTCATGTGTCTCAAAGAGGATTCTCTTTGCTTCTTTTGCATCTACACATCTCGATTCGCCGTTGGAGCTCCTCTTGTATAGGGTTTCTCCTTGGGAAGTATCCCAATGCTAATCTCGAATCATCTTCTTTTCATTTTTGGTTGCCCTGAGGAATTCTGCAGTTCTCTGATGACCAGGATGTCATGATACCAAGGCTTTCCATCGGGTTCTTCTTCAATCGTGAAGCGATGGTGGTTCATCCCTTGCTTTAACCCTCAATGCTTGAGTTATGCGCCCTTCTTCCATTTGGGCCATAACGGCTAGAGTAGCTAAAGCATCGGCAAATTGATTCTTGTCCTGCTAAGATGAGTGAAAGAGATTTCTTGAATTCCTTGATCGGCTCGATAAGTACTTACGATATGGGATTAACTTGGGATCCTTAGTTTGCCATTCTCCCTTGACTTGATAAATTATCGAGCCGAGTCTCCGTACACCTCCAACTTCGATTTTCATTTTGATAGCTGCTTGTAGACCCATCACACAAGCTTCATACTGCGACATTGTTGAGTGCAGTCAAACCTCAACTTGACTATAGGGAAGTGTTTTCCGTCAGGGATACGATCTGACTCGATTAGTTTAGGATAAATTGTTGCTCCATCAAAATACATTTCCCATACATCGGCGGGCCTCTCCTCTTCGTGATCTACTTCATTAATATGCTCATCGAGAACTCAAAATCGAGCTTCATAATCTGGATAGGATTTTTACGCTAGGAGAGTCGGCAATTCTGTGCCTTTCACCGCTTCAGGTCATGTAGACTATGTCGTCTTTGGGAGAGTATAACCTGCCACTTGGCTATCCTTCACAACGAATGGGCTCTCGAATACATATCTAATAGGATCCATCCTGGAGATGAGCCATGTCTTGTGATTCAACATGTAGTGCTTGAGGCGATTTGCTGTCCAGGCTAACGCGCAGCAAGTCTTTTCTAAGGAAGAATACCTTGACTCACAATCGTTGAATTTCTTGCTTAGGTAATAAATGGCCCTCTCTCTTCGGCCGGTATCATCATGTTGTCCCAAAACACATCCCATTGAATTCTTTGGACTGCCATGCAGTATCAAAGGCTGCTGCCACAGTGGAACCAATCTTGGTGGATTTGTGAATCTTGCTTGATTTTCTCAAAAGCCTCTTGACAAACTAAATCCCCTTGAGTAGAGTTGTTTTTCAGAATGTCTGAAAATAGGCTCAGCTTTGGCAGTAAGATTAGAAATAAACCTCGAAATGTAGTTCAGCTTTCCCAGAAAACTGCGCACCTCCCTTCCTATTTTTGGGGATGGCATTTCTTGAATAGCTCGAACCTTGTCTGGATCTACTTCTATCCCTTTCTCGCTTACTATGAATCCCAACAACTTTCCCGATTTAGCTCCGAATATGCATTTAGCAGGGTTCAGCTTCAAGTGGTACTTCCTGAGCCTTTCGAATACCCTCCTCATCACCTGAACGTGGCTCTCTTCTCCCCTGGATTTAATGATCATATCATCCACGTACACCTCCACTTCTTTATGCATCATGTCATGGAATAATGTGACCATTGCGCGCTAGTAAGTAGCCCCTGCATTTTTCAACCCGAAGGGCATGACCCGATAACAGAATACTCCCCATTGAGTGATGAAAGCAGTTTTATCCTTGTCTTCTTCGTCCATTGGGATCTGATTGTACCCTGATGCCCCATCAATACACGAACACCTGCCCAATCCCGCAGCATTGTCAACTAACACATCAATGTGGGGGAGAGGAAAATCGTCTTTCAAGCTAGCTTTATTAAGGTCCCTGTAGTCAACGCACACTCTGACTCTCCCGTCTTTCTTCATTCTGAACAGCGTTAGCCACCCATTGGGGATATTTGACCACTTCCAAGAATCCGTCATCTTGTTTCTTGACTTCATCCGAACTTTGGCGAGTGTCGGGATTCATTCTCCTTAGTTTACGCTTCACGAATTGTTCACGGGATTAAGGGAATTTTGTGCTTTACTATCTGAGGGTCCAAACCCACCATATCATCATAGCTCCAGGAAAACACGTCGAGGAATTCCTTAAGCAGACAGATCATATCTCCCAATTCCTCACTCTCCACTACCTTAAGTTCCCTTTTTACTTCCTCTGTGCCTAAGTTTATTGTGCGCGTTTCGTTTTCATAAGGCATGAGGGAGGGTTCATCTTTTTCATCGTCTTCTTACTAAGGTCTTCCTCGAGAATCACTTGAAGTAATGGCGATTATGGGGATTTCAAAATTAACGGAGGAATTTACGAGTCTATTGGATTATTAGGTGTTAATTGATGAATGGTCCTGAATGAATAAAGAATAGAACATGTTATAAGGATGGAATTTAAAAAGGAAAGAAAGAGAGTGTTGGATTAAAAATGCGCTATCAATTCATTAACAATATTAATGCCATAAGAAAAGGTCCATTTACAGTATTACACTTGTCACCATGGACAAAGTGATCAAGTGTAGATAAACAGAGTTACTTTAATCGAGATTGAGTGCAGGATATCCTCCGTTGTCGGTTGTTCAGCTCACGCCCCTCAACCTTTGGCGAGACTAGGGCCTCATACAAGGAGTCGGTTGGATGACATCGATGGATGGATCATCGGGTGATTCTTACGTATTTGGGATGTTGAATGGCCAGGTTTGGTGAAGATCTCCGTGATCCTCGGGACTATTTTCATCTTTCCCATCTTACGGTCAAACCTGCGATCCGAAGTATTTTCCTCATCCAGAATCGCCCATCCACGAGGGCATCCTCCTCATATCCCAAACCACTATGGCCCACCTTCTGAATAGCCGGTATGGGTTCCACGATCCCTTGTAATGTGGCGCCTAGGCCTTTACCCTCTTCATACCCGTTCTTTGATAGCACTTTGGCTACCATAGCCATAGCCCCCTCCTTCCCGGTATCTTGCAGTTCAAGGGCCTGGAAAGAACTCTCTAACGATTCCTCGGCCGCTTCCATATAGGGAAGTGATTGCGGCTTGGTGACCAGTATGGCCTCTTCGCCCCTCACAGTGATGATTTTGCCATCCTTAATGTATTTGATCTTCTGGTGCAAAGTCGAAGGAGCGACGTTCGAGAATGGATCCACGGCCTTCCCAACATAGTGTAAGCGGCTCAATGTTCATGACACAGGCGTGACATTGAAAGTACATTCACAAACTTGGATTGGCAAGTCTATGTCTCCCGGCACCTCTCTCTGATGCGTCAAGGCTCTTACCACCATAGCACTCGCGTATATATGATTGGTCATGCGGCTGGCTAAGGTTGCGCTAAGCGATACATTAAGGGCCGATCCGTTATCGATGAGAACTTTGGCCACTATACAACCCTTGCATTTCACGATTACATGCGAGCTTTATTGTGCCCTAAGCTGCAGAGTCTACCTCCTCTTGAGAAAAGGCTACAAAGTGGATGCACGGATTTGTTCTACTATCTTCTCAAATTGCCGGAGTAATGTCGGGGTTCACAAAACTTGATCCGAGATTCTTTGTAAGGCTTGTCGATGCACTTCGAGCTCGGATCGGTGATACTTGATGAAATCAGGCGGGTGTTTTTCTCAAGCTCCACCACATCATACTCGCTCTGTTTCATTATTTGGAGCGTGTTCTTCATCTTCCTTGTGCTCAATAGGCTCTGCTTCCCTGCTTTCTCAACCTCCTCTTAGTGTTTCGGATGACTCTCCCATTTTACTTTCCCTTTTCTCTTCTCTCTTTCTTCGTTCAGTAACACATCCCACTTGAGTTATAAACTCGACTTCTTGCTTTCAGTGGAGAGGATTTTGTTGCAATAACGGGCCGAGCGGCAGGGAGTAATGTTGCTAGCGAGTCTAGCATAAGTCATTCTGAAGTGCTCGTGAGGAAGCGAAACATGGTTTTGGTGGCGCGGAGGTGAGGCAAGACTAGGAGCGGATGTCTTGTAGCGCTCCTTGGTGAAAACTTGGAAGTTATAGTTCCAAGGGGGCGTGAGTATTGGTGATGGGGAGGCGAGGTGGAGTTTGGATAAGCTATTGCGGTGGTGAGGCTACAGGGGTGAGAAGGTGATTAGGTTTGGAGGTAAAGCGTTACGTTGTATCCGGTGGTGTTCACTCCTTTTCCGTCTTGACCTTATGCGGCATCTCGAACCACGAGAGACAATAAGTTAGGACTTCTTGCTGAACCCCTCACAATCTCGCGACTCGTGGTCATTGCCTCTCCATGGTAAGGACACCTCGTACTCTCTTCGAATCCCGCTGCCTGAGGGCAAAGGTAGCCTTCCCTCGTTGCTACAGTAAAAATCTCCTCAAAGTATGGAACCAGCTCATCCACTTCTGGTGTTGATCCCTCTCCCTTAGACTCTATCATATTTACACCACTGCCCGCATTGTGGTTAGGCAGTGGGTTTGAGGTAACATTGGGGAGGGAACCATTTCCCTCGATCTTCAACCACCCGTTTCGGATTAAAGCGTGCACTCTTCCTCTGAGTGCCCCGCAGTTGTCGGTTGAGTGCCCTTGTGCTCCTCCATGATACTCACAACGGGCAGTGGCATCATACCACCTGGGATATGGCGGTTGGATTGGGTCCAAGGGCTGGTACAATTTGGTTTATCTGACAAGGTATCGGTATATTTCAACTTGAGAGGAGGAAGAGGTGGATCGGGGTTCCTTGGAGGTCTCGGGTTGTTTTGTGGTGGTCTTGGTTGAAATTTGGAGGAGGTGGTGGTCTTGGTTGGAAATTTGTAGGTGGGGCGTATTGTGGGCGTGGTTGTGGATAATTAGGAAAGAAGGTGGAATGTTTGCGATAGTGCAGCCATGAGAGGAGGATATGGCGGTAGTTATTTTGGGGAAATTGGGGGTAATTATTCGACGGGTGATAGAGTGTACATCACCCTCCTTCTTCTTGCCAAAGTGGCGATCTTCTTTCTGAGGTTCTCGGCCAACTCCTGTAGTCTTCCTATTCTCAGTTAGCTTCAATTCTCTCACGGCTTGGATGATATCGAGAAGGCTGTTGGAGTATTTCCAATCATCGGGTTGAAGTAGGAGCCTTCAATGTTTCGATGAATAGGAGCGAGTTCATTGTCGATCCAGGAGGATATATACCCTGTGACCTTCTCCCTCCATCGTTGGGCGTCTTGCTTGAAACCTTCCGGTCTTCTGTACCAAGTTACGGAGGTCTCTCCTTGTGGGTGCCGCATCACAATTGAATTTATCTTTGCTTTAGAAAGGTATCGGCTAAATCCTTCGAGTGCGACTTGCTCTGTCAATTGTATGCACCATCTCAGAGCTGCTCCGGAGAGGCTCTCGTGAAAGAAGTGAATGAGAAGTCTATCGTCTTCTGTTAATGCAGACATTTTGGCAATATAGGTTGCCAAGTGGATGCGGGGATCTGAGTTTCCGGTGTACTTGTTGAAATCAGGAACCTTGAATTTGGGTGGTAACACCACATCGGCACCAATCTCGGTGATGACACATCATTGAACCATACATGTTCAGCCCTTCAATAGATCTCAGTCTTTTTTCTAGAGCAGATAGTTTCTCATTTTCTCTCGCCCAATGTTCTCATTCCACCGTATGATGCGCTCCTCCAACTGGGATCTGAGGGGTGGAGTAACGGGAGGGATCGGGATTGAAGGGTGAGGCTCGGCATTTGAGATAGCCGGGTAATAGGAAAAAGGTAGGTCATTATTTATGGTCACCGGATTGTGATGGCCAGTCGGTCGGGATTGATGGGTGGAAAGTGAAGGAGGTTGAGCGTAGTGAGAATCAACCGTTGTAGGAGGTGGGGAGGTAATGGTAGGTTAGGGTCGAAGTGGGCCTATTTTGGGACATCTCCTCATCATCTTCATAAGTTACGAGCACAGTCTTTTAGTTCGGACACTTGCCTGTAGGTTCTGTACTTGTTACTGGTCGTCCATTAGTTTTCTTGTTGGTGATCTTGTTATGTACACTGTGAGGTTGAGCAGTGTGCTTGAGTCGGACTTGCGTTGTTAGAAGCAATATTGATTTCTGTGAGGGTAAAAAGAAAATTTTAAATAAACTTGAATTTTGCAAAGAAACTAAAAGTCTGATGCGGGCGAAGGATCTGATGGCATTTGAGAGCCGAGGTTGAAATCGTAAAAGGATAATCGTCTCGGCTTTATCATGGCATCGTTCGATAGTCGACCGTGAATGCCGGGATTGAATGCGCATTTATGATACTGTTCATATGGCGCATTTCAATTTTCACATAACCCTAGCGAGGAAGTTCCTACGGGAGTCATACTATTCATTCACAAATTTTGCTAAACAATGGTCCAAAAATTACTTCATTAACTGAGTAATTTGTACATCGTATCTTTTACATTGGCCTAAGCTCTGGAAGGTTCTTTATAATAAGATGACATTTTCTGAGATACTCATATAACCTTTCTTCTTGCTTGGCGGGGTCAAATGCTTTCAGAGCGTACTCGGATTCAGGTAATAGTTCTCGTTTTCCCTGTGCTATTGTTCTCTCCAGCTGGTCAACATTCTCTTTCAGTCCTTGATAGAGAGCGACTTTTTTCTTTCTCTTTCCTTTCTTTAGCACACTCTTTCAAGATATCGTTGATGAGTAGTGCTTGTTCTTTCAATTCGAGCTTCTTCTTCTTACTTTCTTGCTTATATTCTTCGACGAGTACCTCTTGGTATTTCATCTTTTCCTGAAACTTGCTATTCTGTACTTTCATTTCTTTGGCCTCAGCTTGAAGAGAGTCTTTTTCCTTTTCCCACTGCACCTCTTGCTCCTCGAACCCCATCCTTTGGCCCTTACCTCTTCCTTAAGTCTTCTTACTCTCCTTTTAAATTTATCTGTTGGTCCTTGTTTGTTTTATTTGTTCTGCGATTGTGAGTTCTCGATGCTCAGCCTCTCGTAGTGAGTCATCGGATAGCCATTCGTTTCTTCTAATAGGACATCTCGGAGCGGGTTCTTGTCTTAATTTCCACGATTGAATGTTCTCGGCCTGTCGGCTCTCCATTTAAGATAATCGCCGAGATGCTTGGGCCCTTAGGCGATCTCTCCATCAGAGTGACGTTTTCCCAAGATTTGCGAGCCTTTTTCAACCATTCTTCTCCTTTGAGCTCGTGGTAGAAGCGACCTTGGTGGTATTCTTCAATGTTGATCCTGGTGTGTTGAGCAGGCTGTCTCATTACCAATGCGGAGTGTAACTTGTGTATCCGGTTACTCCGATCGAAGCCAGTGAATACCCCTGTCCCGATCAAAGCGGGTTGGCTTGGCGTCCACGACTTCCTCCAACGATAATCATGGCTATTGAAACTCAAAATCCGTTCCCACCACTTTGTTTTTCATTTTTGGGCTGATCACTAGCGGATCATCTTCTCAATGGGAGGTGGTCAAGGTACCAAGTCAATCCTTTTGTCTCCACAGGACACATGTGGTGATAGTCGGTATAACGATTGAGAACAACACTTAAGGGATCCTGCCTGTTGTCTGATGGTAAGGGTTAATAAAGTTTCCGCAAGGATTGCGGGTATTGGATTAATCTGCTGCCTTTCCACGTCGAGAACACTTCCACGCGTTGCAAGTTATGATTCCCAATGGTCCGGGAGCAGAATCGGACCGTAGATTCCCAAAGCGAGAGCTCACGAAGCCGGTCCACTTTGTTTCTCTTGGAGGCATTGATCTAAACATTTACGGAGATATGTCAATACCAACCATGTGTTTTTCCCTTGGCGGTTTCTTTGGACTTTACTTCCTCTGGGAGAACCCAACATATGTGCCAACCGTTTCGGGTTTGCCTATGCTCGAGGTGTAAGTAGATCAGGTTACGCAATGAGTATGGGATCCCCAATGCACGATATTCTTCCATAGTGGGGACCGTATCAATGTCATTGAAAGAGAATACCCCATATTTAGGATTCCAAACCGACAACATGGCTTTTAATGCGGGATTTGGACCTTGACTTGCATTAAGGTTGCAATCTTCCGTACTTCTCTTCAAAGCGTACCTTGGCACGATCGGGAAGCAACCTCCATCCGTTAGACGGACCCTCTAGGCTGTTCATTACGATCTCTATTTTATTGGATCTAGCGAAGGTAGCGAGCTAGCGGGTGCCTCGGAAGCATCATTTTGCGAAGTGCGGACTATGGTGATTTGGACCAAAGTTTAGCATTACAGACCTTTTCTGTAAGTGACTCGAGGATGCCATGATAAAAATGATGCCTATCCTTTTCTGATTCTTGGTTTGGTAATACTGAGAAAATTCATTAGTAAGACAAATTAGGGTAATTTTGAATCATCTTTGTTGAGTGACACGTACACATTTATCAAAGTAGGAAAATGTATAGGTGTTCTAGTAGGATTCAAGATTACCCTCAAAAGAAATGAACAAAGGAAATTAAAGCGAGAATAGGGTAAGAGAAAGTATGCCCCTTTTGTCCTATAATAGGGAGACTCCTAACAGGGTGAGTGCTACCTACGGATAGTTCTATCTTATGAGGTAGTTTACTCTGACCTTCAACTATTGTGATAGTTTAGCTCGGGAACTAATTTTCTAAAAGCCACGGGTTCCCAAATTGCCCCTCATGCTTGTAGAGCCCCATTCTACCCCCATGATGTTATCGGAAAATTCCACGAGTATCACGGTGGATAGGCGAGTTTCAATTTGGCGAAGCCTTCACGGATACTAACGAGGGTAAAACCCACGAATGCTTACATGACTCCCTCCTACTTTCCTAAAAGGGTAAGAAAGCCGGGTTAGGACCATAGTGTGTGAGGACATTGTGTGAGTGTTCGGTGTGTGAAGGGACACCTTTACCTCTTCCCAATTCGGGATTTTATTTTCCATTTTTTCCCTTTTTTCCTTTTTGAAATGAAGAGCCTTTGTAAGAGATAGAACAGGCAAAACAAAATAGTTAGCAGTAATAATAATTAACATATAAGACATCGCCGAGTGAGCCCATCTAACTATAATTTGATCAGACAAGATTAAATCTACTTTTGGACCACTAGACCGGGTATATTCCCCAGTGGAGTCGCCAAGCTGTCGCAATGGGATTTTGCGGTCATTGGGCGATCACTCAGAAGTGGGAAAAAGTGAGAGTCGCCACCTTAGTTTTGAGGAAACTAAAGAAAACCATTTGAGAAGTTAAATTAAAAATGAAACCACTTCAAAGCAGAGATTCTAAGTTCGGGTCCGTAGCGGGTGGGAAGGTGTTAGGCACCCCACCTCGTCCCTTAATAAGGGTAAGTAGATTTAATTATGCATTCTTTATAAATTAGTTAGGAGGGCTTGGGCGGCAATGTTAATCCTTTTAGTAAAAGGAATATTTGATTTTCACTAAATTTGGATCACCCGGATACATAAGTAAATGAGACAACCTTAGTGAGCGGGTGTGAGAATCGGATAAGAACTCTCCTCAGATCTCTTTTAAGTTGTTTATTAAAATTTTGAGGAGGCAGGATAAGAACCCTCCTCAGATCTCTTTTAGAGTTATTTATTAATGTTTTGAGTTGAGGCAGGATAAGAACTCTCCTCAGATCCCTATTTAATGTTTATTAAAATTTAAAGGAGACCAGGATAAGAACCCTCCTCCGATCTCTTTTAGAGTTATTTATTAATGTTTTGAGTTGAGGCCAGGATAAGAACTCTCCTCAGATCCCTATTTAATGTTTATTAAAATTTTGAAGGAGACCGGATAAGAATCCTCCTCCGATCTCCTTTAAGAGTTGATTTAAAACTTTTAGGCAAGGATAGGATAAGGACTCTTGAGCCTCTTCTATTTTAGCGGGACCGGACAAAGACTTTTCCGACCTTTAAAAATTTAACCACGACTACGGGTCCTAAGAACCTAAAACTAAAATTACGGCATTCAAAAATCTGGGGATAAGGTTTGGATACCTGTGGCTGAGCAGAACACTAGACTTGATTCTTGACCTTTTCATGTAGTCATTTTACCAATATCTATTAACATCCGATCTATTACATTATGTTTACTTTGGTTCTATTTAGCTTTATGACATCTTGCGGAATTCTTGTTTTACGTCGACCTAATAGTTTGGCTATCTTCTGGCGTGTTATTCATGTTCTCTCTTTTAAAGAGATCCTAAGTTGCGATTACCTCGTTTACCCAACCACTTACATACTACTAGGAGTTAGAAAACTTGCTTTCAAAAAAAGATGAAGATTAATAAAAATGAACTGATCACTAAATAGATGATTTGAGAGTGTCATTCTTTGGGGATCGTTTGTGCAAAAGTAGAAAGTCACAGATGTGAGAAGAACAAAGAAAATGCAGAAAGTAAATGTAGACACTTTCGATAAAGCAGTGATATGAGCTCTTACAGTAACATTCTTTGGGGATCGTTTGTGCAAAAGTAGAAAGTCACGGATGTGAGAAGAACAAAGAAAATCTGAGAAAGTAAATGTAAGCATTTAATAAAGCAGTAGTATGAGCTCTTACAGTGAGGAGCCAAAGCTACTAAAATAACTATGGGGTGCCAAATAGTGATAAGGCAAGGATTGATTGGCACGAGGGTGGTGTTCCTCGTGAGCTGGAGGGTGATTAGCTAAAATGCGATCGGATCAAGATGAAAAGAACCGAATAGAATGAAGTTGAGCTTGGGCGAAATGATAAAGGCGAGAAAGTGAGAGTGTGACCGGATAATGAACAAGCTGGAAATGTAGAGTTCGATTGAATCCTTTCAAGAAAAACACTTGAAAACTTGTTTCAAAAGTCTTTTTGATTGACACTTCTAAGTAGCGAGTAGTAAACTAAATGAAATTTGAGTTCCTCTGCTATAATAACAACCTCTTGTCTATTTTTTCTTGCCGTCCGTCCCTTGAGCAGTTTTATGCGGTATTTATAGGAATCGGGTGCTCTTCGTGAAGGTCGAGATTTATTTGAGGAGATGGAGGGTCGAGATCTCGAAGGACATGATCGGAGGTTCAGGAATTAAAGAGAATCAAAATGAATGGTTGAGATCACTCTTCATAATATTTGTCCTTTTCTTATTTCCATCAGCGGTCCCAAATTTCCTTGTCAGAACGTCCAGGGGCTAAGAGTGAAAGAGCCTTGGTATTGTCGTCTTCTCTCTTGATCTAAGGGTTAGGGTTTGTCCTTACAAGTGGGATCAACGGTGGAGATTGGGATGTCAGGTTGTCATGACATACCACGGCACTGTCAGCATTGCGGGCGATTCTTTGGCGTGCGGTGTAGATCTCGTGTGCACCGCCTTCACGACCTCGGCTCTGATTACGGCGGCGGTTATTGGAATTTGTCTTATTCTTTTTGCCTCTGATCCCTCCTCTTTCGATCTCTTTCACATGTTCTTTCCGACCTTTCGTGCTGGTCTCCCACCTTCGATCTACTATTCGATCTTTTCCCTTCTTGAGTCCGGTCTTGGTCAAAGTATTAATTGTCCCTCGATTCCGGCGTTAAGCCGTTTTACGCTTCGACAATAAATGCTCATTTTCCTATATATACTCACATCAGCGAGACATTTCTTTCATCGATTTTCCTCTCTTCCTTTCTTACTTTCCTGTTCTATTTGCTCGGTGGAAGTTACGGCTATAAGCGTGGCTTTGATCTTTCCGATGGACTTCTTTACTCACCGATTGAAAATTCACGATCCGGTGATCGAATGACCTTAGCGGCGATGGTGAGAGGACTGGATTTGACCGATCGTATTGCGGACCTCGGTTGTACGATCTCGAGTCACTCAAGCGAGTTCATTCGACTTCTCATCGCATTGGGTGTTCCGGCGTCTTTCCTCCACATTGGGTGTTCGGCTGGTCGGTTTCAAGTGGTAACATCGGTGTGATGTCTCTCATCTTCATGGGAGTCATAGTCACCCCATCTGAGTACATCTATCCGATGTCAATGGCGATCTCTGATCGAACACCTCTTTTGATTCACCACGAGACTAGGCTTTGACATAGGTCCTTTAGATAGGATGTTCCAGGTCTCTAGAATCGCCCAAATGATGTAATCCTAAAATGTAATCAGATCTCTAGAGATCGCCCAAATGATGTAGTTAGACCTTTATTGTAATCCGATCCCTAGAGATCGCCCAAATGAGGTAGATAGACCTTTATTGTAATCCGATCCCTAGAGATCGCCCAAATGATGTAATCGAACTTTTGGAAATAAAAATCTTGTTCCTCCAATTATTGCCTTATTTGATTATTTCTGATCTACGATATATTTGTCGATTTGGATTCTAACAAAGCGACTCTTAAGCGATCTTTTATTCAAAATATTCAACTCATTATGCCGACCTCTACTTAACCGATCTCCTTGGGATGTTCGAGGCGTGTCGAGCAGTGGCGGCTCACGTTAACCGATGGTGCATGGAACCGTGAGCATTTAATGCTCGGACTAGTATAAATAGGGGTAAGGGAGCTAGCGGTTCTCTTGTCTGTTTTGGCTTCTTTGCTTTCAACGAAGTTCTCTCATTTTCCCAGTTCTTCGGCCGTCGGACTCCGGTGGGGCTTTGATCTTCTTTTTAGTTTAAGTTCTTTGTTTCTTTTGAAAATGGCGGTGCAGAAGGTCGGAAGCGGCGAGCCCTCCTTCCATTCAGTTCTCATGGTCTTAGATGAAGAAGAGGCAATCGGGCCAAGCGTTCAACAAGAACCTCCCGGGGCCTCGCTCCAACTCGGGCGGGTCATACCATCGAGGCTCGCACCTTCTTCAAGGAGAGAGACCCTTCCTATGAAGCGAGCTTCCGTCGATTCTTGAGAATCCGATGCTGCAATCGTTTGTTCAAGAATACAATATTTGTCTGATTCATATGGTGATCAAGTGCCATGGCGATCTTTGTGTCGATCACTCTTTTGAAGAGAATGACATGGTTATGGTGTGCGAGAGCAGTTAAAGGCGGTCGAGGTTCCCTCTAGGCGATTTCTATAAGGAGGTCCTAAAACTTCACCGAGCATCCATTGTTCAAATTCACCCCAACTCGTGGCGGATCTTGGTAGCTTTGAGGTCTATGCCGAGCTAAGGGAATCGGACCTACGGCTAAGGTGTTCGCAGAGTGCCGCAGACTAACTTCGTAGAAAGGATGGCGAACACTGGTTCTTTCAGTGAAGCCTCATTGCGGACTCTTTTCCGATCTGCCCTCATCCCTTAAGAATTGGAAGAACCGGTTCTTCATTACGAGGAGTAAAGATCAGCTGCTTTGAGGACTTTCCTCGTAGTGGTGGTACGAGGGCCCCTGCTTCGAAGCACATTACCACGAGTCAAGAGGAAAGCTTAATAGTGGTGGAGTGAAAAGTCGATCGCCACTCTAAAATATTCTGTCCAAATGCGGTGTTGCGAATCGCACCATTGGACCATGCAATCGATCACCGGCCAAGATCGCGAACTTCCGCTCTCGACCTCGGCATTGGTATTTTCTATATCTCAGTTCTCAGGACCTTAGCGATCTCACTAACCTTTTCTTTGTGCAGGTATGGCGGGTGGTGAGGGTTCTAGGAAGCGGAAGAAGGAAAGAGAGATCTCCCGGAAGATAAAGGAGATGAAGCGTTCGGAACGACTTCAAAACCAAGAACAATATATACATACAGTGAACATACATTACAATACAAAATGTAAAATATGGTATACTCAATATACCTGATGATCTCTCAGTGTAGTACTAGCAGCCTGATACGCTACCACAGCGATCTGTCTACTGCGACAATGAAAGCTATCGAGCCAATGTCTCAGTGGTGCACAACATTAACAAAATACAACTTTAAATCATAAATCATAAGTCATATAAATAGTGGATACCTAAACCATAGTTAAATTCAAAGACAGTGAATGTCATAAAGAATTTAAACTCTATTTCACAATATCACAATAAATATCAATAAATCACACACATAGCTTAATCATGTTCCAAAGTCTAATTCATCCCAAGAGCCGATGGCTAATGAGGAATAACATAGCTAGCTAGCAATAATATGAGTACTCATTCTATTCGTCCTCAATAAGCACACACCTCAACACTTCAGCCAGAGAGGGAATTCAAAGTCAATTCATCCCACTAGACAAGCTAGCGAGGAATTCAATCAATATATATGATAGCTGTGGTTTCAAACCATTTACAATGTTTTTCAATCAATAACTATCCATCAAATATCATTCAAACAAATTTTCACAATTTAAAACAATAACATACAATTTGTCATAATTTATTTCAATTAAAAAATTCAAAAGAAATAATTATTGTGCACAAACCTTCCGATAAATGTCTCTTGGTCTGACTCTGTTTCCTTTCCCTTCCTTGAGTCTTTTGTTAACTGAAACACACAATTTGAAGTGTTTCAAGACTCATTTATCTCGTCTCTAACAATAAGGGTCAATAATTAATTTATTGAATTCTATTATTTCCCTTAGTCAACATAAAATGTTGACCCTCAATGCACTCTAGGTGAATTAGGTTTTATGTTACCAATATCACATTTTATAGCCTTTTAGTGTTGGTACATGTTACCAAATTTACTTTCAAGTATATTGCATTTTATTGCAATTTACCAGATTTCGGTATACTAATTTGACCTAGCCGGATGACCTAGTTCCCTTGGTTTTCGGGTTTCGATCAAAACTATAAACTTGTAGGTCTATGTCTTATTGCACACGGGCAAAATTGTAGGTCATTCTGAGTTGTGTAGACTAAGATATGGTCAATTTACCAATGTTGGACGTAATGCACAAAAATGGTAACTTTAGGTCATTTTAGGTCACTTTTAGTGCGGCCAGTTTTGGACCTGAAATTGTGCAAGCAATTTGGCTTAGTTTTGGCCATTTATGGGCTTTGGTGTCTTTACAAGAATTGTAGATATATGTCTCAACTATTCATGATAAAAATTTCAGGTCAATTGGACCTATTTTGAGTGAGTTATGGCCAAAACACTATCTGCCACTCAAATGGTCAATTTTCAGGTTTTCAAAGCACTAACTGGATTTTGTCATTTTTCAAGTCACCTTCTAAGCAGAATTTTGGTAAGCTTCCTTCATGAAAGTTGGCACATTTTGTGCCTAGTTTCACTTCAATTGGTCTCATACCAATTGGAGCCACACCTTAAGGTTCTAAGCTAAAACATACCTGCTCTATTATAATTTGTTCATCATTTACCAATTACACATCCTATGCTTACAATGTTCTCTTTTCCATGCCAATTCTGGTTTGTACCAGAATGTTAACACAGTTAGCAACTTACATTTTGGTTATTTTGGTAGCTTGTAACCACTCTCACAAACACTCTATAATACAGAATTTTCCAAGTCCAATTACATCAATTAACCACATGACATACCTCATTTATATACCCAATCCTAATTGATCAAAATCAACAATACACTTTCATTAACTCATTAATCAATATTGATACACATGAAATAATGCTCTCCTAAGTACATCAAAGCTAGCCAAATTTGTACATATGCACCAAACTTCCATATTCATTTTACAACCCTGCTTCAAAGTCCATTTCAAGCATACACGTGACAATTAAGCTCTAGTACATGTAAGCCCTCCAATCAACCTCACTAATCACTATATACATGAAAGAAAAAATCATATTCCCATGGAGTTCAAGGCTGCCAAAATTGAACACATTAACTACTCATCAAACTTCAAAAATCCTTCCACAAATCAACACACCACAACACCCATTCAAAGTTTAATGAAACAAGAATTAAAAATACATACTTACCACTTTTGAAATTCTTCAAAACCTCATCAAAACTTAACTTTCTTGATGCCTATCTACTGTCCAAGTTATATAGACAAACTTTAGTGAAGAAATCAAGTGGAAAAGGGGCTCACTTCATGCTTGCATGGAAGTTAGGAAGCTTTGGCCATGGTGTTTCCATGGTGGATTCAATTCGGTTGGTTTTGCAAAGTGAGGAAGATGAAGTTATCTGCTTTCCATATTATGTTTAATGGTCCACTTTAGTGGTGTTAGTGGAGCACTAATAGGATTGAAAGTAATTTTTAATGTTAAACTTTCATAATTTAGTTTTTATCCCCCATTTCTTTCACTATTCTTATAATGTGTCACAATTTAATTTTTTATGACATTTTCAAAGTGTAATATTATTTATTTTAATGGACATTTAGGTCAAAAGACAACTTGGGGTGTCAAATGACCACAATGCCTGTCATGGTTGCATTCGATTTTTAAGTATCTGAGTTTTGTCGCTTTCGATTTCTCATTTTTTCTTGTACTAATTAATTAATTTTTCTTTGATATTTCTAATGATACTTATACTTCAATAAGTCTTTAATTAGGTCTTAAAAATATTTCCTAGTGTTCCCGTAGTCTAGGGCTAGTCAACGATCCACGCCGCAACTTCCCGGTGCGGTCACCCATCGCTAGGGTTCTCGACTCGTTTAACTTGGTTACATTTCATTGCTATTATTTTTCCTTTGTTTTTCTTGTATTTCATTATTTTATGTTTCCTCACCAATATTTAAGTATAGTTCTAGGCATTCTAGCTGTCCAGACAACACTGGACACCGGAACAGTAGAATGCACTATCGAACCTTGGGGTGTTACACTTCTCCCCCCTCCCCCATTAAAATACATTTCGTCTGGAAATTTTACAGCATCGATCTACGAACAACTATGGGTGTTGTCTCTCATATCCTCTTCACATTCCCAAGTAGCTTCGCCCAATGATGGTTCCACAAAGACTTTAACCAGGTGTATCTATTTATTCCTCAGCTGCTTCACCTCATATGCCAGAATTTCTATGGGTTCTTCCTCATATGAGAGGTCTGGATTTACCTCAATCTCTTCAACTGATAGTACATGAGAAGAGTCAAATCTGTACCTCCTTAACATGGACACATGGAAGACACTGTGTATCCTTTCTAGCTCTGGAGGTAATGCTAACCAATATGCCAAAGGACCCACTCTCTCCAGAACCTCATATGGTCCAATGAAATGAGGACTTAGTTTCCCCCTGTAATGGTTAGGTGTGTATGTGATTGTACTTAGAACTTGTAAATTGAGTGTTAATTGGTGTATTGAGGATAATTGTAATCTGCCCAAAATGATGTTAATGTAAAGGGGAATGTGTTTTTGGTAATGTACCAAAACAGATTTGGTAGGGAAGTAAACATATTGCAAGGTAAATGTGTGTAATTGATGTGTGTTAAGCAAAGTAACTAAGGGCAGTGTACATTTTAGCCAATAAGTTTAAATGTGTAACCTCAATTGGTATGAGACCAATTGGAGGTGGAACTAGGCACAAAATGTGCCAACTTTCATTGAGAAAACATACAAAAATTCTGCTTGCAAGGTGACCTAAGAAAATGACCAATTCGGATTAGGTGCAATTAGGACCTGAAAAATGACCAATTGGGCAGCAGTGAGTGTTTAGGCTATAACTCACTCAAAACAGGTCCAATTGACCTGAACTTTTAACCATGAATAGTTAAGACCCATACCTACAAGTCTTATGAAGACACCAAAATCCAGAAATGACCATAAGCAAGTCAAACAACTTGCACAAGTTCGGGTCCAAAAACTGGCCGAACCAAAGTTGACCAAATTGACCTAAAATTGACCTAATTTGATACCATTTGACCAGCAATAGTATAATGACCATAACGGTCTACTTAACTCGGATTGACCTAAATTTTTGCACAGCGGTCCATAAGACATGAGTCTACAAGTTTGTAGTTTTGGCCAGAAACTCAGCAGAGAAGCTAAGGCACGTCAGAGCTGGAAGTCGATCTAGTATCCAGGAATCCGGCCGGTTTGCAATAAAATCCTCAGGAAACGCTGATATACATAAACGAGTTTGGTAGCGTGCCAACCTAAATACTATGGAATATGGCATATTAATAACACTAAGATTTGGTACCTAGAACATCGGGGAATTCGAGACATAGTAGGTGATTAAGCAAATAAAGGTATTCGATGAATTGTTTATCGAACATTATCGTTAGAGCAAATTAATTTATGCTTGAAACACTTCAGAATTGTGTTTCTCGGTTAACAAGGACTACGTGAAGAGCTGCGAGTCCAGACGAGGAGAGCAGTCATCGAAGGATTTATTACTGTAACTATTTCTTTTGAATTTTCAATTGAAATAAATATTGACTATTTGTACATTATTGTTTTTTAAATTGGAAATGTGTTTGAATGGATATTTATTGCTTGAAAAGCATTGTAAATGATTTGAAGCGTGAAATTGTTTGAATGATATTGATGGATGCTCATTTGCTTTTAAAAAGCATTGTAAATGGTTTGAAATTGTGGAAAAAATTGGTTTAGTGTGATTTGTGAGATTGAAGTTAATTATGAATTGTGTTGCCATTTTTGAATGAGAAATTATGACTTGGGAAATTTATTGGATTCTCCGCAGAATCATTTGAATAAAATGTTTGGAGATTGGTTTGTGTTCACCTTAGCACTGAAAGCAGTATCATATCATTCCTTCTCCATTTATGGAGTTGTGATCGTTATTTCCTTACTCCAATTATGAATTAAGTGATTGTTTATTTTTCACTCTCGGTTTACTAGTTGAGGTGATGGATGAGTACTCATTATATGGCCCAGCTCCCTTCCTCATTGATTTCGATTAGTGGGGTTGTGATTGCTTTGTGTGGTGTACAACGCGGCATTGATCGGAGAAATTTGTGTCGTGGCTTAAGTTGTGAATGAATTAGCGCGTATTCTTAAATTATTTGACTAAATTGTATTATTATCGCATTTGATAATTTGTGAAATGAGTTTAAATTCTTATTAAGAGCATTTCTTGTCTTTAATTCTTATGTTTATCGATCTAAGATTTGTGTGTTCATTCAATCTATAGCATTATTTATGTAATTTAAAATGTTAGTATCCATCATTATTAGTTATGTGCGTTAAGAACTAATCAGTTGGATCATCGTTATCTCTCCTTTGAGACATTATCTCGCGATAGCTTTTTTTCTTGTCATGAGTAGAAGTGACAGATGGCGGACTAGAAAACTGCTAATGCAAATCAATGAGATTTTAGTATAATGAGTATGCAGTATTTTGCATTTTATCTTGTATTGTATGACACTTTGTATGTACATTTTGTTTTTGGTTTTGAGCGATTGTAAATTCAAATTGTACCTTGAAGTTGTAAATTAATTATGGAGTTATTTGACTTACATAAAAATTGTATTATATTTCCTTATCTCGGACTTAAAGAAAATTTTCTATGGAATTGAGTTGATAAATTGTTGTGTTGTATTGAAATGTATTGGGTTGAGATTTGGAAAATTTTTGAAGTGCTTTTTACGGGTTTTAGAAGAACTGTTTTGTCCAAAATGAGAGATGGCACTTTGCCAAAAATATTTCTGAAATTCCAAAATAAACCAAATGATTAGTTATTTCCACTTGGTTCACCAAAGTTTTATAACAATACATAAATAGTGCTCTGCTTTTGTAAGAAGAGTAAGAAAAGTTTTTAAATCCGTCCTTGTAATTGTATTTAATGGGTTATCGGTGAAGCTGAGTTGGTAATTCAGTAGGTATACCTCACAGGATCATGTTATGCCCCTTAGGAGGGGTAGGGTGTGACATGTTTGGTGAGTATCGAGCAAAGTTTTTAAGTGCATTTCACTATTTGAATATTCTTTCTTCATAGTACAACTGCTCCAATATCATTGTTTGATACATACGGTACATTTACATTATAAATGCACTAACGAGAGAAATCTCCTTGTGTGATTTGTTGGAGAAGCTAAAATCTCCGAATTGACTATGGAAAGAAGGGTGATCGTTCGATCGATCAATCTATTGAGGTTTGAGAGTGCAAGGGGATGCCCAGTGCCTACATAATGTTAGTGGTTGGCGCTGACACGGCTCATAACGATCTATGCGCGATTTCTTGCTTTCGATTCGGCTGGCGTGAATAGGCATTTGTCGATGTTCCAACAAATGTAGGTATTATGCACCTACTCAAGTCCCAATACAGACACGGTGGTACAATCGCGCGATCTCCTAGAGCGATATGACAAATTGATGAAGTATGAAGTACGAGTTTAAGGGCGATGTAGATCCTCTAGAAAGGCGAAACGATGATTAGAGAGGATGGATAGGGTATTCAAAAAGCTTGCATTGCCTGGAGGAGCTGGTCGAATACCGGTATCTACATTGCAGGGGATGCTTATATTTGGTGGAAAACCATTCCCAGATCTGGTAGGAGCAGTTTCTTTTACAGAATGATTTCCTCGAAAATTCGGGCAATATGTCCACGATGCTTATGTGAACCCGAAGCTGCAAGAATTCCTAAGTGCGAAACAGGGGTAGATCGGTGGTGAGTATGAAAGAGAATTTTCCGCCTTAGCCATTATGCGATGAAGTCTACTTGCTACCGGAGAGAGATGCAAGAGGTTTGAAAGCGGCTTGAAGCCCAGTGTCAGTACAATGTCGGCTTCAAACACACTAACTTCTCGAACTTATTTCTCAAGCTCTAGAGTTGGAAAGAATTGAGTTTGAGACTACTCCTAAGAAAAAGAGATCGGAGAAGGCAGAGAAAGAGGAAAAAGCAGTGAAACGAGTTCGGTGGTCCCTCTTGGAAAGAGGAAGAACTATGAGGGACACGGCGGAGGTGGTAAGAAGTGCAGTAGGGGAAGACATTCGTGAGAAACCTCCTCTATCCGTCGTACGATCTGAGATTCCTACCATTCCCGCCAATGTGAAAATTGTGGAAGATATCATGGTGGGATATGCTATAAGGCTATTGGAGCTGTTATAAGCGTGGAGGCACAGGACACTTTGCCAAGGACTGCACGATGAGTCGTAGAGTTGGACCACCTCCTACTCTGCAGAAGGGTCGGTCTGAGCCACATCACCAGTTCACAACCACCTAGCAGGTAGAGGCGGGGTAGAGGTAGCCCAGTGAGCGGCCAAGGCACGGTGAAACAATCGAACAAGGCGATTGCTCCAATCAGAATGTATGCAATGAGACAGAGGGAAGAGGCCGAGACATCTGATGTTGTGGCTGGTACATTATCAAATTTTAACCAAGATGTGTTTGTCTTATTTGATCCGGGTTCTACCCATTCTTATTTGTGTGCTAGCATCATTGTTTGCATTGCGGTTCCATGTACAAAAATGGACTTTGAGGTGCTAGTAACAAGTGCGCTAGGGGCGGAGGTCGGAAATAAATTTTGATGCATTAGTGATTAGTCCTTTAGGATAAGGATTGTGATAATAAGTGAAATTAGTTTTGGAAGAGTTTATCGTGAAAAGTGAAGGCAGGCGTGAAAAACACAATATTATACCATTGAATTCAAAATTTTCACCTAGGGTCACATGCCATGCAAGATTT